>NW_010230044.1:58934-104017 GCF_000690775.1 Eurypyga helias | reverse complement strand
TATAAAAGAAATGCACAGGAACCTATAGAAGACAGCCTGACTATTGCAGCAAACTCTGGCAATTAATGCAGCATATGGCAGCTTAGAGCCTGGCAAGAACATTTATATGACACGGGGGGGTGATAACCTTTTAATGAAAATGCTAAAGGTGAGGGTAGGGTGCGTCTGTGAATTTTTTCTGTCTTTCCCCATTAATATTTGGACTATACCTTCCCTTCTCATTTACTGTAACATCTCCTGCATTTTCTGTATTTTTTCATAGCCTAAATCATTTTCTCTCCAATACCTAGCTTCATTCTCATTCTGAAAACACAGTGGTAGAGTTTATTGTTATAACTGCCAGGACTTCTGACAGGAAGGATCACACTCTGTAACTCTCATTTGTTGGTATTAGTTCTCCTGGAAAATCTCTTACCGATTTTTCTTTTACATAACACAAGAAACATAAGAATGGATGAACTTTAAGCCTCTTGGTTTGCAAAGAAAATGTCTGTGACAGAGCTCGGTCTGACTTAGGTGATGACTTACAGTTGACTCATCTTTTTCTCTCACAGTTGTTTGGCAAGTGACTATCTTTGGCTACTAGGCTGTCTTGGGATTTTTGCTAGCCCCCACTGCTTATGTAAGACCCACAGTAAGTATTGGTACGCTGCCTTTTTAATATACCAAAGTTGGTGTTCAATAGGCTTCATGGTGACATAGATAAGGCATTGTGCTAAGCAGTTTTGTGTGCATGCTTATGAAGAACTTAGGACAACTGAGCAGATGCCATTGCAAGTTTAGTGTATATGGTATTTTTTCTATAAAGAAAGGAAAATGGGTATATGTTCTATGCAGGAATGGATGTATGTAGATTAATGAAGAGGTTGTATATTTTAACTACATCTCTGCATGCAACATTTTGAGCTGCTAATTAACAAAAAGCATTATTTACTCTATGTAAATTATTTTCTTAATTGACTTACCTATTTTTACCTTAAATACTAAAATAACTGATACCTGTAGCAGTTACTGATAATTTAAGCGGCTTTAGAAAGTCTTCAGATTTGCATTTGAAATGGTTTGCTAAATCTAAAGACCAGAGTGCAATTCCTGTGTGCTTCTCCACTAATTCTATTTTTGTGGGAGTCATTTTGGACTGTTTAGAATGTATGAGAGTCATGGGAGAAAAAGGAGGTCTCATCTATGTCTCCCATCACATTTCCCAAACCTATCACCTCTAAGACCTTTGTGCTAAATGTGATCATCTCCTGCACCTCCAGGCTAGCATGGAGGTAGATGGGCACCTTTGTAGGCATCCATATCATCTGTCCTTCCTTGGATTTCTGGGGTCTGTGGCACCCTGGTGCTATAGCTGGACAGAAGAAAGGACGCAGAACAACCCTCTCTCAGTTCATTTGCCATGTACATTGTTACATTTCCTTCAGAATACAAAGTAGCAGACCAAGGAAAGGTGTTATCTGAGCAGCCTAAGTGCTATTAGTTTAGCAAGAGGAGTAAAACAGGGTTATCCAGATCACATTAAAATTAAATATGGATATAAGAAAGCATCCTTGGTGTTAACCTCTTTGAGATCTATTCTGTATGTTCATTGTCAGCCTGACTCCTGTCTGATCTGGGACTACATCTCTTTTCTCACATCTTTCCACATCCCATAAGGCCTCCTCTGTTCCCCTCTTCCATTTCTTGATCAATTCTGCCTTTGCCCAGACACTTGTACGTGCAAATTATTTTATTCTGAAAACCTTTCTGTACACCATTTGAGAATTTTCAGAAGGTGCTATCACATATTCTTGTTCCCAGACAGAGTAACATCTCCTGATTGAAGTAGAACATGGTAAATTTAAGGGAGAAATCTTGTCCTCGCTCAGCTATATGGCAGATATTTACTTCAAGGGTCACATGGCTGGATCGATACTAAACAACAGACAGTGCTGTGTGTGGCAGCCTTCATCTTAGTCAGATCAAATCCAAGGCACAAGGGAAACCTGGGTCTGTTGTAACCTTGCCTTTTGCCTTGATAAGGGATGAGGATGTGTGCCGGCTACTCTAGCAGGCCCTGGGGCTTGGAAGGCTGCTGGAGTCCCTTCCTTTATAAAACATTTAAACTGAGTGTACTTACCATGCAATATACAAAATCTGCTATTTTTTTTAATGTGTCTTGCTCATACATACACTTATTTCCTCTGGTACTGTAACATGGTAGATACGTACTGTTACTTACAAGTCTCATGTCTCTTATTTATACAAATGAAGATCTAAATTTATATATAAGTATATTCCTCCTGCTTTACACATATATGATATCCAGAAAAGGTCTGTGGTATACTTACTCTTGTGTTGTTTCTTTCAGCTTTCAGTTCTGAAATCTCCTCCTCTTTCTCAAGCAGCTGTTCTCTGCATGCATTTAATTCTTTTGTCAGTGCAGCAAACTCCTGTAGAATAAAATTATATATGAAGTTACACAAGATGTAAGCATTAGAAAAATCAAATCCATATGCATTTTAGAGTTTGAAGATTTAAATAATATTTAGAAATCATCAACACACAGTAAAATAGCGTATGTAAGTATCAGCATCCACCAAAACCATTTAAAGTCTAGGCATGCCTAATAAAAAACATCTATGGAACGTACTGATTGAAGTTTAGAAACAAAAGAAGGTTCAAGATGATGGCAACATCCCCAATACATACGTGATGGGAGCCACACCAGAAAAACAGAATTGGCCTATTTCATAGCAACAGAGACAGCACATTTCACACATAATGATGTTCAACTCAACATATGCATTTAGTGAGTGTTCATGCATCATTCCAAGGCAACTGTTGCAACATACACGGGAGAAAAAAGTTAAGGTATTCACTGATGAAAATCTAATATCATATTAACACAAGTAGTATGTGCATTGTGAAAAAAAAATCATTATTTTTACTTGATACTTGAGTTTAACTATTAAAATGTATTTGGGCATTACAGTGAAAGGGTGTGATGAGTCAGAGCAATATTCATGTTTGTTAGTTTGGAATGAGTTTTCTTCGAAATAGCACCATAAAATGAAACATGATGTTAAGCTTGATATATGCACTAATAGGTTTTCTGAAAAACATTTTTCAGCTGTCAAAATTCCTATTAAAATGACTTGATTTTACTATTGCTGTTGCACTTCAACAATATACAGAAATTTTTGTCTATACAAGACACAGCCACAGATTTGTCATTCATTTCCATAATGAAAAGGTTTCACTCCATATGTGTTTATTTTTGAGAGGCACAACATATATTAAACTGTAGTGGTTAATATTATCCTTTACAATAAAAAGATGCTAAATGTCTCACTAAAAGAGTGAGGTAAGGGATGAAAAGCCTTTAAAATTTGTGATCATGTGTCAGAAAAAGGAAGATGTCTTTCTTGATGAACTGCACCACTGCTTAACAAAGATATATACATATTTTAAATATTAATTTAATTTTAGTTTGACCAAAAACATCAGTACTTAAGAGTACCCACAAGCAGCCAGAGTTAAACTGAAGTAGTTCCTAATTCCTGCCTCCCCTACAAATAAAGCAGTTTAATAAAAAAAAACATGTCCAGGTGGTTTATCTTATCAGCCCGTAGGATGAAGCTGAGACTACATCTACTTATTTAAGAGAAAAGCTAGCAATGAGCTCAAAAGGGTTTGGTTTGATGCTTCTCCTTGAGTTCCTGAAAGCAGCTTTTACCTGAAGTGCAGTTTCACGGTATAGTAGGCATTGGCTCATTCTGTTTAATCAGGTTTCCAAATAGTTAGTTATGTGGTATTTTTAATAATATATTTTAAATTATTCAAATAGATTTCATGTCATATTCACTGTAACTAAGTGGGTCTTTTTTTTTCATTTTTCAGCAACTGGAACTGGATTCACAATAAACCTCCATGCAGAGCTCATAAGTGTTCTAATATCCTCAGTGGATTTTGTTTTAGAGATCAGCTACTGACCTCATGAACCATGTTTTGCATCATACCGCCTTATCAGTATTTTCATCTTACATCCAGTGGTCAGGAACTTCAAAGGCCACACAGTGTACTTCCATGTTAAAGCCCTTAACGTGGGAAATGAGATTTAAATTTTAAACCTCCTATCTCGTTTTTCAAAATTATCATTAAAACTTCTGACTGTAGGTCTTACTCCAGGATTCAGTAACTGCCAGTGCAGTGGTGTTTTTCTGTCCAGAATTCTGTTTAAAAAACTCCTGTCCTTATGCTTGTAACTGATGTTGCACGCCAAATGAAAATACCATATTTGATAGAAAACAAATGATCTCAGGTCTGATTGAATCAGAACTTTGCAGCCTAAAACCACACATACACACTTTCCTCTTCATAGCCCTCTAAGAGAAACTTTACAGCTCTACAAGGTGGAGTTCCTGTTACTAATTCACACACGGTTTATACACATGGTTAAACGTCTACAATACTTTCAGAATCTCACAGAAAAATCTTTCTCTGTAACGTATGAAGTATGTCACTGTTATTTACTTTTCCTCATTTCTTTGTATTGTTTCAGTTGGAATTAAAATAGACATTATGGCATATGTTTGGGCATCCAGATGGGTGACAGGTGGTGAGAAGGATAACAAGTATCATCTGGTGACTTACAGTTCCAGCTCCTAACTACAGCAAGGCAAAGCGGTCTGATAACATGCTCTTGTCGCTTTGCTTGGAAACAGAAAAAAGATAGGAGTTTATCAAATTGCACGTTCTTTGCTGTGCCACGCAAGCCTGCTACCAGCAGCACAGTCCCTAATGCTCTGGTCAATATAACCTCAAATAATTAGGAATGGAGTAAGAATGGAGTTCCTACTAGTTTGCTGAGCAACATGGAGCTTGTTAGGGAAATTTTGCTTGGTCATCAGCTTAAGTTTTCCCTTGCTTAAAACCAAAGCATTACTCAAAATTCTGCTCCCAGAGAGTCCCATACCTAACACAGCGTACTCTCAGCCTTGAAATATCCACAGCTTATAGCCATAATAACGATTAGCATGCACTTTAGTTGGGCTACCCATGTCCACTACTTTAGACCATTTTACTTAAGTCACTGACAGCCCCTTTTGGCCTTTTAATTCAGTTGTTGCTGCTCTCTGAAATCCCTCTGTGCTCTGGACATATCTACAGTACTGGCATTTACAACAAGCAGTCACTTCTTCGTACCTCTGGAGCTACAGTGGCCAACTTTCCCTCTTCATCTAAAGTACTAGAGACTGCTCAGTCGTCAAGAGCTTTCACTTCTCTGAACTGAATGATGACACAAAGAGGTTTTGGGGTTTTGTTTTGGTGTTTATATAATAAAACTTTTACAGGGAAAGCCTCAAAGTAAAACTGAGTTTGCCCTCGAGCTTTACAAATGATTATTTCTGTCACAACTGCTTGATGAATTAATAACTATGATAAAACCTCACAATAACTTGTTTTACAATTCATCCTTCCAAAACTACAAGTAAAACTCATTTTACCCCCTTTTCGTCCAAGTTATCCCTGAGATATAACAACGTAATGCTCCATGGAACATGTTTCTCCCACAGGTTAGAAGCAAATCAAAGCATATTTTTGTTTTCTCCAGTTATGTAATAAATAACATGTGATGATAACAACCTCTGCTCTTGCAGTTCCCTCCTATATATACAGGGATCAAGGGAATACTGTCATCTGGAATTATTGTTTGCAGCAGAAATCTTGCATGGTCAGTCATACTTTGGGAGCCCTGAAGGTACTATCTGTTGCATAACTAACGTGGTTTGACAGGCACAACTGCACTCTTAAAGCTTATGTAGAAGTTGTGTGGCTGTGCAGCTAATTAAGAACTGAAGTGAAATACAACTGTATGAAAATTATTCAGTCAATTTCACTGCTTTTATACTATGACATTGGGTCACTAACATTTTTTTCATGATAAACAACCCAAGAAAGAGGGTTATTTGGCAATCTGAATAAACATAATCTCAGATCTTATCTGCTGTTTCTCCTTTTGTCTTAACATGGGCTATAACACTCAGTCTGGCTGAAAAATAGCTGACTCAAAATGACAGCTCTTCATTTATCCCATGCTTATCTTTGGTAAGAGGGCAGAAGCCTTGAAAACAAATCCAACGGGAACGTGTAGCCACTGGAAGGACTGCTAGGCGTTACAAATACAAAAGTCAAGGACTTCCCCCAGTGAAGGAGCTGAGATGCAGTGAGAGCAGAGGCTGGAGGGTGCCCAGGAGCGTGGGTGGCCGTCGGGACAGGCAGGCGGACAGCGCTGGCAGATGTGTTGGCAGCAGGGCTGCGCAGGGGACACATACCACAGCTCCCATGCCACTGAATCTCAGCCTCCAGGGGCTGGCTTAACAAATGCTGCTTTCTTTGCTTATTGTTTCCTGGAAAGGCCTGCAGGGCTATTTTTTATGATCTAATATGCAGATAATGTATATAACTAGCCTCCAAGCTGAGGGTATGCCACAGAAACTGTAAGACTCATGGCTGCAACACTTGGCTAGTCAGCCTGTGCGTACAGTCCAGTCCAGAGTGAGCTGAACTCAAATGAAAATGTAAACAGCCTCTCATCATCCTTCTCCCCCAAAAAATTACTACTGAAAGAAAGGAGAAATTTTGTAAGACAGAAAAAAACCCAACAAAAAAAATCCATAAAATTAAGTTTCTGGGGGAGATTTGGCTTACAATATCCTCCTCTGGATTTTCCATCTTTGAACCACAGTTCATTTCAGGAATGAATGAATGAACTAATCTTTGCATGAAGAAAGAATGGAAAGGCTTAATCGTTTTTATTTTTCATTCAACCTGAGCTATGTGGGCAGATTTGCTTTTCTACAAATTTAGACATAACTCATGTAACATGGGAAATTTCTATCTACTACAATTTCCTCAGAGTTTTAACCTTTCATTTATCATGTTTTCACCCAATTCAACTTTGTAAAAACAAAATTGTACCTTCTTTCCTTATTATTCCTTCATTGGAAATACTGTTGGAAATTCTCCATGCTTCTTAAGCGACCAAGGATTTATTTTAGCAATTTTGCCACTACCAGCACGCAGATTTCAACCTTGATGACTCCTATTATGAAGATTAAACTCTACAAACTTCTGAATGTAATTCACTGTTTAACATCTTACTGCAGAAAAGCCATAATAACAGTCCTTGATTCTAGATCAGGGTAAAACCAAGATTTAAATAGGTCGGTTTGGTGTCAATCTGAAATGTTTATTGTTAAATTTCTGCCCAAGGTAAGAGTTCATCTGCAGACAAGCTTTAGGTTGGAAAACATGTACCCTGAAATATTGTATTGTAACAGGACTCAGGTAAAAACAGAAAAACAATTTGAATCTCAGGACTAAAATGTTGGTCTTTTCGTACTGAAAAAAGTCATACTTTGAAACCTGTGGAGTAGTCTCTGAATAAAGTCTCTTGAAAATGTTATCAGATCTCTTTGTACTACAATGCTGTTTGCATGGAGATTTTTTTGCACTTCTCCACAAATAAACGTAAGCAAAATTGATTCAGTCTCCCTTTTCCTCATTTTTACGCAATGGGCTTTTTTTACCCCCTCAAGAAAATTGGCCACTACTACTACATTATAGAATAAGTAATGTGATGTGTGTGGGCCACATCACATGAACTACTGAATCTCTAATTTGAACTGAGTGTCACTTTGCTTGACTCACAGCATGCTTTTGGACAGGGAGTAAGGTGCTTCAGGTGTGATCTTAGTGGCTCTCACATAGCCACTAAGCATCCTTCAGACTATCAAGGAGTTACCACTGCTCGTTTAGATTACTTACTGGCCTGCAAGACATCTGAAATGCGGAAAGTGTGATGAAATGTGACAATGTGAAAGTTCATTAATTCACAGAGAAAAATGAAGAGGATGAGATTACTGTTACGTAAGACAGAGAATTAGCTCAGTAGCATGGTGGACTTCTGACCCCACACTTGTTGGGTTTTTTTGTTTTGTTTTGTTTTTGTTTTTTCAGAAATGTCAGAACTGACTGAAATATGCCGACACTTACCAGCATACAAGCACACTGTCAATGCTCCTTGGAAGAAAGAAAAACACTTTTCAGAAGCTCAGAGCCAAAGTTAACATCTGCAAGAGTTAATAATCCCAATAGATTCACTGAACAGAAAACGGGAAAAATGGAGAACTGCTATATAGCTTTCCATGAAGTAAGGTTCCTTTTTTAAATACTCAGTTGAATCTCTGTCAGCCTTTGAAGTCTTGTAAGTATTTACTTATTCAGTCATCCTTTTCTGGGTAGAAGAAATAATCTCAAACTAGTATAGCTTCTCTGTGGATGGCATAATATTGTGAATTAATTATTTGCCATTATGATTGGGGTCTCAATCCAGATAAAATTGTTTTTTTCTGAGCAAAAAGAAAATTCCCCAAATTCTCTTTCAGTAGCTTAAAAAAACCCAAACAACAAAACCCCAAAACAAACAAAAACCTGTTTGTAGACTACACCCAAAAAGAATAATAGAGAAATGAGGATTATAATAGATAAAATTTATATCTCTGATTAAGGCAATTGCACATATTGAATGAATTTGGATACACATACTCTGGTTTAGTTTTGCTGTGTAACCTGACTTTTATATAAAGGATGACCATGAGCCAACAGTGTGCCCTCGCGGCCAAGAAGGCCAGTGGCATCCTGGGGTGCATTAAGAAGAGCGTGGCCAGCAGGTCAAGGGAAGTTATCCTCCCCCTCTGCTCTGCGCTGGTGAGGCCTCCCCTGGAGTACTGTGTCCAGTTCTGGGCTCCTCAGTTCAAGAAGGACAAGGAGCTACTGGAGAGGGCCCAGTGCAGGGCCACTAAGAGGATGAAGGGCCTGGAGCACCTTCCATCTGAGGAAAGGCTGAGAGAGCTGGGTCTGTTTAGCTTGGAGAAGAGGAGGCTGAGGGGGGATCTTATCAATGCTTATCAATATCTACAGGGTGGGTGTCAGGAGGATGGGGCCAGGCTCTTCTCAGTGGTGTCCAGTGACAGGACTAGGGGCAATGGCCATAAACCGGAAAACAGAAGGTTCAACCTGAACATGAGGAAACACTTCTTCCCTGTGAGGGTGACAGAGCCCTGGAACAGGTTGCCCTGAGAGGTGGGGGAGTCTCCTTCCCTGGAGACTTTCAAAAGCCACCTGGACTTGTTCCTGTGTGATCTACTCTAGGTGATCCTGCTCTGGCAGAGGGGTTGGACTAGATGATCTCCAGAGGTTCCTTCCAACCCCTTCCATTCTGCAAATGTATTTAAATTCAACAGCTATATCATGTTACTTTCACAAGTTTTATAAGAACCAGAGTACCTAAAGTATTCAAAATTATATTTCAAAAATCAACCAAAAAAAATCTTTAAATGTTATTGGTTTAATTAGTCCATGTGATAGTGCTTCTAGATAAATGTAAAGATAATGGAAATAACATACCACTGTCAGGGCTTGTGATGTGTTCTGCCTAATTTTCCTGCTATAGTACACACTTACTATATAAAGATTAATTTCTACAGGCTTTTGAAGCCAAAGTGAATCTCCCCAGCAATATGAGGATCATGACACTGGCTCCATTTTTGGCAACGATTTTCTCACACAGAATTACTTCAGGAAGAAGACTGACACTACGCACAGAAGACATGGGCACAAATCTGCCATGGTAGTTTTCACTTGAAACTAGGGTAATAATAACATGAATGCAATTCACATGGTTTGAGAATCACTGTAAAAAGTAGTATAACCACAAGCAATGACCCATGTCTAACTCTGTAATCAGTACCAAACAGCCAAACACAAACCTGTGTTCTATTATTCCCCAAACTGGCCTGCAATGCATTCCTGTTTTTTCACAGTCAATTGCTCTTTAATGGAAAGCTGCTGAAGAAAGTACACAATCTGCTGTTTTAATAACGTTTTCCCACTCCCTCTGTTATTAAATAGTTTAGATCTAGTGCTCTGTATTTGTTGTATACTGATCACTGAAATTTATGCTTTCTGAAGAATAACGTTCATCCCTTTCACACTTACAGTAATCATTCCTGTTTTTTCACAGTCAATTGCTCTTTAATGGAAAGCTGCTGAAGAAAGTACACAATCTGCTGTTTTAATAACGTTTTCCCACTCCCTCTGTTATTAAATAGTTTAGATCTAGTGCTCTGTATTTGTTGTATACTGATCACTGAAATTTATGCTTTCTGAAGAATAACGTTCATCCCTTTCACACTTACAGTAATTCTTTACATAAAATTTCCTGTGTTTGGTGAGACTCTCCAGATTAGGGCAGCAGATGTGTGTTTGCAGAAGCCTAAAAAAAATTATCTCAAGCACAGGCAGTAAACATTAAACATTCAACACTCCTTATTTGTCATCCTTAGTATCCAGCTATAAAGCTTGAGGCTTCAAAGGACTTGACAGCCTCCATCCATAAAAAAGTAAATGTTAAAGATTATAAGAATATAGTCTAGTTTTTAATATTTTTTATCATTATGTTGTAGTAAATCCAGTTTATACCAAACTAGAGTAATTCTCCCATACTTACGAACAAGAAGGAAATCAAGAAGGAAATTAAAAGTGGGGTTTTTTTCCCCTTGAAAAAAGCAAAAGGAACATTTAAAGGTCTCTTGTTTTACAGTTGCTGTTAATTAACCTGGTTCAGTTTGGAATGGATATCACAGTGAAGGACAGAACACTGTTACTTTGAAAATAACAACAGTTATGTCTGCAGTGCTTTGCTCCTGACTGGTGGGAACACTGAGGCACAGAGGGTCTACAAGCAAATTAAACAGCTGTTGGATTATTGCTGGAACGAGATGGGATAAAACAACATTCCTATAAATTTCTGTAAATATAATAAAACTGAATTTGTAATTCAGGTGGATGACTTTTAAGCAGCTCATAATATTATAGGTAGTGTAGAATGAAACTGCAGACTGGCTTACAATGTGTTTTCATTAGTCATATTCCAGACCGTCCTGCTATACATCCTGCACTGTGTTTTGTAGAAGCATTACTCGTGAGACATTACGGCAGCACTTTTTTAAGAAGTGGGATGGAAGTGTTGCTAGTTGCAGCTGTAGTTATTTTTTCATCAAATCTACTACTGAAGTACGAAGTGAATCAACTATAACGTAAGGGAAATTGCACCAACTTTTGTCTTTTTTCATTTAATAATCAATGAATTGTTTCACAGATACTTGAATTCACTTCTTCTAAAAGTACATAAAAATTTTGCAGATACAGTTATGTTGCAGACTAGAGTATAGAATCATAGAATCATAGAATGGTTAGGGTTGGAAGGGACCTTAAAGATCATCTAGTTCCAACCCCCCTGCCATGGGCAGGGACACCTTCCACTAGACCAGGTTGCTCAAAGCCACATCCAGCCTGGCCTTGAACACTTCCAGGGATGGGGCATCCACAGCTTCTCTGGGCAACCTGTTCCAGTGCCTCACCACCCTCTCTGTGAAGAATTTCTTCCTGATATCTAATCTAAACCTCCCTGATTTCAATTTGTACCCATTACCCCTTGTCCTGTCACTACAGGCTCTTGTAAAAAGTCCTCTCCCAGCACCCTTGTAGCCCCCTTCAGATACTGGAAAGCTGCAATGAGGTCTCCTCGGAGCCTCCTCTTCTCCAGGGTGAACAAGCCCAGTTCTCGCAGCCTTTCGTCATAGGAGAGGTGCTCCAGCCCTCTGAGCATCTTCGTGGCCTCCTCTGGACTCGCTCCAAGTGGTCAATATCCTTCTGATATTTAGGGCTCCACAGCTGGACGCAGCCCTCCAGGTGGGGTCTCACCAGAGCAGAGTACAGGGGCAGAATCCCCTCCCTCGACCTGCTGGCCACACTTCTCTGGATACAGCCCAGGATACGGTTGGCTTTCTGGGCTGCCAGCGCACACTGCCGGCTCATGTTCAGTTTTTCGTCCACCAGTACCAGTAAATAGCATTATTTTCAAATGACACTAACATATCACTATGACTTGATTGATTAAATATTGTACTGCATCCAAACTGGTGACCATTTACTACTCCACAGTTAGAAATTTATCATATATTAATAAAGAGTAAGAGAAAAACATGGTCTAAAATGCCAGACTGACTAATTTGTAAGTAAGTTTATGGATAATGGGATTGATTTTATTCTAATTCATCAGAAGTATATTTTTTCAGATAACTAAATATTAAATATGTGAAATGGTCACAGAGCAGTAGCATAAGCAAAGAATATATTGTTGTAAAGAATTATAAGACTACAACTTCCTGTTGCCAGCAGAGTTTTATTTTATGCTTATCATCCTACTTTTTTTTTTTTTCAAAATTAAAATAAACAGAAAGTTATAAAGGGAATCACCCTGTACAATATGCAAATTATTGAAGCACTTTACAGACTGTACAGTGGTTTCAGCACATCACACATACGTACAACTCCCATTATAAGGCAGATTGAGGTCAGTACATGGCCCTGAGAAATAACCTAAAATAAATCCTGACAGAGAGGATATATGAAGGGTGACTAAGAAGCAACACATACTAACCAGTGAACAGAATAGGCCTTGCCTTATAATGTTGGGAAAGGAGTGCGCAGCTTATTTTGATGCCAATTCCAGCTTACAAGTCTGGCTGATTTTTAGCATGCCTGACTCACTTTTCAAACTCTGCTTCTCTAGCTTAGACTTCTTTCTCCACAAAGTATCTTACGGTTTTCTTCCAGGCAAACTTGACAAAATACAGCATGACCTTTCCTCCTCCTTCATTTTGGGGAGCACATACTGTTCTGACACTTGTCTCCTTCCCTTCTTCTTCAGCATTATCTCTAGGTAAATTTTATCCATGATCACTCATTCAGTTATTAATAATAGGTCAATAAGTCTGCTGTTTTGATTCAGAACACATCCTTCCTTCCACAGTAAAACCATATCTTTTCCCTTTCAGAATGTGCAATAGTATACTAAAAAAACGACATTAAATCATTTGACATTTGAAATATACTTATAAATTAAAATTTAATTTTTTCATTGCTTTATAAAGGCAAGTGAAACGTATCTGATAATTTGGCTGTTTTCCAAGGCTTCCCATTTTTTCATGAATTTGCTCAGTGTGTAAAGATTATAGAAAAGGAGAACAACAGAAAATGTAAACAAGCTTATTTCTACTTTTTTAAAAAACAACCCACAAAATTCAGAATATTATACATATAAATAAAAAGTTGTGGTTTTTCTTCTTTCTATCAGAAAAAGATTTGTCAAGCTAAAACCAGAATCAAGTCTACTGACTTCATCTGTCGACTCATCTCTCCACATAAACCACATTTGATCACTTTTCTGGCAAGAATAGGTGCTAATTGATGTCTGAGTATGCTAATATTAGATTTTCTGCCTTCAATCTATCTCACCTAATTTGAAAAGTATGTTGTATTAAAATATATATCTAAGTGTCACCCAAGAGCAGCAAAAGGGATTGAAAGGCATTTTTAGGATGTGATTGACTCAACATGCTATAGATATCTCTAGGGTTGAAAAGAACTGCTCCTATGAATTCCTTATTTTTCTATATAGGGCTTCTATAAAGGCAATTGGGAAAACTACCTCTTCTACACTATAGCTGTCTGCTTCTGGTCTGACCAGTCCCAGATGAACGAAAGCTTGTTTGAGAGAAGTAAATAAAATCCCCAGGTTGAGCTATCAGGGATCACATTATAGTTGGTATAGCTGGTGGCAAGCACCTCGCCCAACCTGCTTCCCAAAATAAAATCGTGGAAATAACAAATCTAAATCAGTAGTAATTCCCCCACTCTACTATGTGCTAGTACACAACTGGAGCAGTATGGGGTGGTTTGGTTCTTGGGGAAGATGACAAGTGACCAGAGACATGATGAATATCAGACAGTTCAAATGAGAATACAATGAAACGTAGGGGAGATGGCATCTGTAAGACAGATTTAAATGGATGGACTGTTTTATTTAGAAAAGAGAAGTTTAGCTGGGGACAAAGTAATGTTGCTCCAGTAAGCAAAAGGTTGTTTGCTATAATGATAAAAGTGTGCGTTGGGCGTGGGGCATAAATAATCAGGTTAAATTGCAGCTAAGGCAGTTCAGGGCAGCATTAGGAAAACCCTTTATAAGAATAGTTAAGGAACAAACCAGGCTACAAAGGAACTGTGTGGTAACACGCTTTCAGGGACAAGTCAGACAAATTATCTGTGAGGGTTTATGGTCTTGTCTCAGAATGAAGATAGAATAAATGACATTTGGAAGATATTTCCATTTTTTGAGTCCATGACAATGAATCCATATATACAGTTTCACTATTGTGAAATCTACTTTACTTTCTGTTGGTGGATCCTTCAACTTAGGTGGCTACAGCGTATTTTGACTTCTACGATAAAATTGCATTTACACATAGCACTTTTGTGATGTCTCTTTTGGAGTTAATTTAAGCCATGGATTTCACTGACCTACTTTCTGTTCGATAATAAATATAAGAGGTTTGTTTTGTAGAAATGTTTGATTGAAACATTGTAAACAAATTGCTTTTTTTTCTTTTGTTGACTTGCTCTCTTTCCAGTTAGTATAAACGGTTATCTAATATCCACAAAGTATAAATATGTACCTGAAGATGCAATCCCAATTTTTGTTCTTTCCAGCAGTCTAATGGAACATTTGGCTTTTTTATGTACAACAGAAGTAACATTAACATTTGCTCAAACCTTGTTTTATATACTGAAATTGTTAACAGACATCTTTCATTTGGTCTATACTAATACAATGAACTTTAAAAACTTCAGTAGAGAAAACAAGATAATTAGTTGCAGACCTTCTTCATCAGAAATATGATGAATTCATAATTACTGAGATAGACTTTGTCCTGAGGAAAAATATACAATGTACTTACAGATGCCAAGAACACCAAATTAAGGAATGGTATCTTCTATATTGGAAATCATATAACATACAAAGATCTGACTATTTTCTGTGCCTCACAAAGGAATTGTAAAACATCTTAAAATGATATTAACATTCAGACACTGGCAATTTTATCCATATGCTGTCACCCACTACTAAAGTCTTTTAAAGCTATTTTATTTAATGAATATGGAATAATTGCTGTAAAACATATAGCAGTTTTTCAATTCTGAACATGTAGCGAGTAAACTTACCTTTTTCTCTCTAAAGGAATAAGTTCATAAAACCTGGTACTTAATAGTGATAATAAAAATATTTGTTATCCTACAGGATTTTATTTATTTTGAGTCAGGAAAAATAATAGAAAAAAATCTTGCTGCTTTCAGAAAAATAGAACACTAAATCAGAAATTTTGATGAAAGGATGTTTTCACTGATATCAATAATGTGCTGCATTCAAGAAAGGAGATAAAAAATTATAAATCACATCTTGGGTAGGAGAAGTTGTTCAATATATGAGAAAAAATACTGCTTATCAAGAGCTCTGCAAGACCCTAGTGATTGCATTCAATAAATAAGAAATCTACATCAAAATAAGACCTCATTAGCTATAAATTTTTGGGCTGCTCACTGGACAGGTGGTCCAGAGGCTGATTCTGCTCAGAGCCCAGGCAATTTATGCCTCTCTGTTCACATCTATTTATTTAGTCCTTCAGGCACGGGTAGTGCCTGTGCAGTGCTGGAGAACAGCATGACTGCCAGCAAGACAGTACCCCAAAATTGGGACTTAGTCCATGACTTCTAAAAAGTGATGCGATACCTGTTCTGATGACAAATGTATGCACATTCCTGAGTTTTGTTGCATGTCTTTTATTGCATGCACACCACCACGTGTGCATATTATCACCTCACAACAACAAAGCGTTGTTGATTTATTTATGTAACTTAGATGACTCCACATAACACTATCCGTGTTTCTCCATAAAAAGGAAAAATTCAGAAGTGGGCAAACAAAGGTTGATTTTTTTTTAAGTTATGTTCAAATTATTTACTACAAATGTGTGTCACAGAGAAGTTTGCTACCTAATCTTCACACACACACTTTAGAGGCAGTTGGGCTTGTTTGAAGTGTGACTGTCACTGAAAACTAAATCAGATGTGCTGATCCAGATCTAGTGCTCTGAATCAAAGTTACCTTCAAACAAGCCCAGTTGCCTTTGAGGTGCTCTAGAGCTGCTCTTTCTGTTTGAAATTCATCATCCTACTACATTACTAGCAATGCAATGTTACATCTGTCTCCTCTTAACTACGTTGTGTCTCCAGATAACTAAATAAACACAGATGATAACATTCAGGACAGAGCGTACGTGACAGATATCAGCTCTTGTCTTCAGGAAACCTCAGTTTAGGATTACAGTTGTCACCACAAGGTCTGAAAGAGCCACATGAAGGGGAGACAAAATACAAATAACCCTTCTGAGTTAGTGTTTTAGTGAAATACATGCACACTCACAAACACACACATATAGACTATTAAATATTTTCACCAGGTATGTTTAGATCTCATAACTCACCAGACTCGGACTATAACTTAGCCATTCTTTATCACTCTGAATTCACAGTAGCTAACATCCAGAGAAATGAAAACCTGATCTTATTAATACTGACTCTCAGAAATCCAGGTGTATTTGTAACATAAACACACCACGTTTATATTATGCATCCCCTGTGAAATGAATGCTTACAGATTAATTCCTACCCACCCATAGATACATCTGTCAGATTCACTGCATAGAAATACTTCACAAACTTCTTATATTTTAATGTATAATATTCATTTTATGATTTGTATTTCTCATAGGTGTGCTAATCCCCAAGGTTCAGAAATTAAAACAATCCAAATGAAATAAAAAACCTCAAACTAGCTAACGTGTAAAACCGTGTTTATTAAATACATAGTTTTCCCTGGGTATATTTATTTTCAGTGTATTTCCAGAAACAAGACCATTACAAAAATGACAGGGACACATCCAAACAGAGGGAAACACCAGATATCCAACAGAAGTGGAATACTTGTTTCCGAGCATGCTCATAATTGCCAGCTGGGTTGAAGTGCATTAGTACTGTAAACTCATAAATCTTCCCAAAGTTGTTTGTATAACTATATATTATGATGCCACATTGCTATATCAGATAATGTTCTATCTTTCCTAAACGGGCTGTTTATATTTCTTATTACAACCACAAGACAGCAACCACCACATACAACTAGGCATGTGCTGGAGCTTAGGGTCCCATAGCAGTTCAGAGTGCTTCAAAACCTTACAGCTATATTCTCCTCCTTTTGCCCTGGTACCTCTCTTCCTGAAGCCTGTGGATGTGAAGAAATCCAACTGAATCATAACAGTGGAAAAACTCTGAAGGATTAAACTTCTAAAAAGTCAGTCCCTAGACCCAACCAACCAATTCTTTGAAGCCAGTTCATAGGTGAAAAGCATATTAACTTAAGAGGAAAATTTTTACTGTAGATGAGCAGAAAGCCATAGTTAGAGACCATGAGCTTATGGCATCTCTCACTCAGGCACTCTTGTCTCCATCTCTAGCCAGGATGACATTGGTACCTTTCTCAGACCAGTAGCAGTGGATGAGATCATGATGCTGCAATATGACTCTAATTGCCAGCACTCACAAATAAGATTGATATTTTTAGATTTAAGTATCACCAAAGGATCAATGATGGTAACCCTGTATTAAACTCTGTGCTTGCCTTGATAAACTAATAAGCAATTAATAGCTAATAGCAATTAATTTGCTCAAACAACTTATTCTGTCAGGTTTCTGAATGTGGCTAATGCTTTCTTTGATGGGCAAAAAGAGAAGATTAATTTGTAAACAAATATCTGCAAGTATCTTTTCAATAAGAAAGAAAGCAAATAAAAGTAAATAAAGGAACATCCTTTCACTCATCAACTATTTGGCATTATTTATGAAAAAAAAAAATCATCACGTGAGAAAGCTGAGAAACAAGTGATCACAGCAATCAGGAGGATGCTAAACTTCCATGAAAAACAAAACTTAATAGAGGACCATCTTTCCAGAAAAGAATTTCTTGTACTAGTTCAAAGTTGGTAAAACTAAAAAGTTGCTTGTTTGCATAACTTACCAACAAAGCTCTATAGTAAGCTGTTCATGTTAAACCTTTTAGTCCCTCAGTAAAAGGGTATAATTTTTTATAATTGTAGAGAAATACTTCAATCAAAATAAATAGGATTTGGTACTTTTGACAGGGAGAACCGTAGATAATGAATTAAGGCTACAGCATTGCATCATGCCGCTCATACATGAACATAAATTTCTTGGCCATAAAAGCAAGTTTTTTCTACCCAGGAAGAACATAAATCCTGCAGAAAATGATACCTCACTAGTTCCTCACTCTCTAGGGAATGTATGTGCTTTGCTACTTGTGAAAAAAAGCAATGGGGCTTCATTCAGTGTAGTGAAGATAATTACATCAATCATAGTATACTACATTTTGTAAACTTTGATTTAGGGACATACACTCCTCTCAGGCTGAAGCCCTGAAATCCATTTCATCACCAAAAATACTTGCTGGGAATATATTTAGTACACAGCCATCACCCATTAGTTTACAAAAAATACTGAATATATTTGTTTTGGGCAGCCGTCTAGTTTAGCATTTCTGAGTTTATATTGTTTAACAAAGGCTGTGATGAGGAGGAGGTGAAAAATGACACAATCCCAGGCATCAGAAATAAAGCAACAGATAACCCTAGAGATTCTTGTTGTGTGCCTAAATGCCAGTTGCCCATAAAACACTGTCCCAGGCGTGGCCAAGCAGCCCACATCTCAGCCCACCTTCAGCTCTCTCACAGGCACTGCAGCTCCCTCTCCGTTTGTCTGTAAACTGCCTGCAGGTAAGCTGGCAGGCAAGATCCCTCGCTGCCTGGGCGCTGAACCACCTGACCCTTTGGAAATGTCAATGTACCTGGGCAGACCCCCTCTGTGTCTTGACCTGCTTGATGAACCGAAAACCTGACTTCTTTGTCAGCCAAAAGGCTAGTTGCCTGCATTATATTTAGTATACAAACATCACATACGAATTTACTGAAAGCCTTGATGATATCTATGTAAGTAGACATTAATTTTAGCATTATTGGAGTGAAAGGAAATCTGTTCATATTATGCAACTGAAGGTGGCACCTGGAGGCACCTCTATCCCTTCTCATCTTTTTTGAATTAATTGGTTTTCAATACTCCGTAAAGCTGTGTGTTATCTAACATTTCCATTTCCACCCTCTATTATTCAAAATTTTATTACCAACTTTATGAAAAAGTTGAAATTAATACAATATTTTTATTCAAAGTGAATTATATATGCCTTATACACAAAGAAAGCAAGGTATTCTAATGTGGGAGAGAGAAAACAGACATCTAAGGAAAGTACAGTTCCTTCTTTAAATGTTGGAGTTATTTTTCAACTGCATTCAGTGTCCAGAAAAAAAAAAGACTAAATGAATTAAAATGCAGTGACAACATTTTAGTGTTCATTACCCCCTTTTAGACCTTTTTGGAAACAAAACCCAAACCAAAAACAAACCCCAAACATTTCAATCATATCAAAAGACTTTCTCAACAGGAAAAAATGAAATATGAGAACTGAATGAGGCCACTCTGTAAAAATAAAGGGGATAATAAAAGCTATCCTTTTTTTTTTTTCATTTTATGTACATAGACACACAAACCCGAATCTGCTAAAATCGAAATACTTGAAAATATCATTCCCCTCTGATTGTGCTGAGGTTTTCACAAAGTTTTATCTTCTGTTTTGCCTCAGGAAGTCTATTCAACTTGATGTGCTCTTTTTCTACACATTATGTCGAGATTTATATACTTTTATTTCCCTGATTTTAGGTACCTTATGTAAAACTTCAAACATATACATATGCAGTTTTTACTAGATCTTCAAATAGTTTGCATAGGAACTTACATGTATCTTAAGTTTTAAATATAAATTAAAAGTTTTGTTTATTTTAAATTATTCTCTAAAGGCCTTCTTTGTAATAACTGGATACTATTTCATGGATATATTTATTAAAAAATTAAAAACAAATCTTTGTTTTGATAACAGATAATTAATTACGTAATAGAAATAATTATTCATGTGATTGATATCATATCATATTTCTGTTTGCCCATTGATGAAATTTCTGTATTAGGATTTCAGTATTCCAGATGACTTTACCGAAAAGGGGAATTTGACCAACTTCATCTTTATTATCTGAATGTGGTCATTTGGACTTGTTAAAGAGGGAGATGCACATACACACTACTTCACATGTTCTTTTTGTTCTGTCAATAGCATTTGCTGTAATTCACAACTTTGCTGGTTCTTTGTCATAGATCAGAAACCCCTACAATGAAATAAAGCTCAGAGAAGACACACAAGGATGATGTGCTCATGAAGCTCAGAAAAGAATGTTGGACATGGCCACAGCTATCATAAAGGAAGTTCAACATATCTCAACACCAAAGAAGGTGGCTTTTATTGTAGATAAATGGCTGTATCACTTGAAGGGGTGTGTGTGTGTGTGTGAACTGGCTATGTAAGTGGCCTTCTCTAAAATAATCAACAGAAACCATTATCTTCCTGAGCCAGACAGACCAGCATGGGGGAGCTGTACATGTGGCCCATATACAGTACACTTCCTCATTAAGGTCAAATACATTTGACATCATCTCTGGCTGATCCAAGTGAAAGGAATATAACTTTCCCTTCAGCCCTTATGCTATTACACTCCATACACACGAAGAATTTAATTCATATTAAATAAATTTTATAAATTTGCACTAGAAACACTACCCCAAGGCTGGAAGTGGTTGTCCTTAGCTGTAAGGTGTTAGAATGGTCCCAGCACAATTTATCCCCAGGACAACAAGTTTACAATTAATGCACTTTTCAAAGATCCTTAATTTTGCTGAAAAGATTCATTATACTGAGTGGTATGAAAGATACGGTTTCTCTCCAAAGGAATGTACAATCTAATTATAAAAAAAGAGGCAGTAAATCGTGAGGGACAAGTCAGAGACAATGTGACAACATGACAGATAATTGGCTCCAGCTACATACTGCATAACCAATTTTTCTTATAAATGAACAGAAAGGAGGAAAGATAGACATCACAGCCACCTGGGCTGACAAACAAACAGTAATCCGAGGGGAGAGCTGAATTATACACGTTCATAGAGCAGAATCTGGAGCTCAATGGGTCTGTATTGTGTGTGCTTTCCTTCAGTGCTTTGATTACTAGCTCTTCCTTCACCGAGCCATTGGCCAGCAACACGGACGATGCTACCTTTTGACACAGCTCACTTTTCAGTGGGAGCTCTTATTTCCATTCTCTTTCTCATCTTTACGTCAAAATGACATTGTGAGTCTAAATACAGGAAATACGTTCCTCTTCTTCATTAAACAGTAAAGTCATCTTTTCAGCAACATTAAGCATCGTTGAAAAGTGCATTAAATTGTAAGCTCGTTGTCCTGGGGATAAATTGTGCTGGGACCATTCTAACAGCTTACAGCTATGGACAATCACTTCCAGCCACAGGGAATCTCCTTGATGTAGCAGTATATTAGAGTGATGGCTGCCCTTCACTACTGCAGGGTTCCTGAAGGCAGATTAAACAGAGAGAGATGCTTGCATCTATGGTTAGAAAAGTATAGGCTAGAACAACAAGAAAAATCTGTTCTGTGCTTCCCTTCCCTCGGGGTGCCTTCTGGGACAAGCAGCAGTGTACATTTATGCCAGCTACAGAAGTGTCTGCCTCCACAGCCTGCAATTCCCAATTTGCGGTGTGAGCTGTCCACATGGCTGACAGAATAAAAAAATAATCTGCAGATGGTGTTGTAGCATCTGGACGAGATTGAAGACCCAAGATGTCCTGCAGCAGCTTCCAGTCCCTGACTCCCCAACTGTGGCAGGAATTCCTAAGTGCTTGCGCTGTGTTGGTCAAATGCTTTTGTTCAGGTCAAATAAAGTTCATTTATACAATCAGAACCACCTCATCTCCTCTGCTCACAGATGGAGAGTGCCTGATACCATGGGCCGTGACAGAGATACGGTCTGAATAAGACCCCCATCCTCAGGGGCAGCGCTGGAGTGAAGAATAGAAGCACACAGTTTGCTAGAGGTCAGATCTTCATAACACAATTTACCATGGGATCTTGTACAAACCCTTTTTGTTCCTTAAACACACTAATAAATGTCTTTTTTCTGGTTTGTTTTTTTTTTCCCCCTCCATGTGAGGATAGATTATTTTAAGGGGAGAGTAAGAAGTGGAGAAAATGACATGTCTTCTGGGATACCTCTGGAGGATTCTGGACTAGCTAGAATACATACATACAGGTCACATTTATAATTACCAAAAAGGAATTATACTACAAAATAGTCCCTAAACATCTGTCTCCTTAGCCTTTAAGGCATATTTTCTTTGCAGAAGTAACTAAATCTATTGCATGCTAAAAATGCCCCCAGATGTATGCCACCTGGACAGCTGGCCCTGGGGTTGGAGGCTAAGTGAGATCTTCAAACTGTACCACTGTAACAGCTCACACTTGTCCTCAAGGGGATGTAAGAACAGAAACATTAATGGGGATCTTGTGCTGTTTGTGGGCAGGAGGTCAAAAGACCAGACTGTACCTTGGAATAAAAAGGTAAAACAGTATTTAGGAAGTACATGTTTTCTCCCTACAGTAGCTCCCACGATGTAATGTTGTTCCTATGTGTGAGCAGCATGCTTGTTTCTGGTGACTGTAATTCACAGGACTGAAACGCACTATCATTTCCAGTCTTTTCCTGTCTCCTGGAGAAAAAAATAGATCTACCTTGGACTAATTGTGAGTACAAAATGCAATTTGATACAGGCTATGTCATATAGATCACATTATGTATCTCAATTTAGAAATACTAAGCAGATTATGAGCACTTAGTCCTGTTTTTACCCTTCATGTGCTTTTACCAACTTCATTTGGAATTGGGTTCTGAGTAAAACCAGGTGTAAATGTGTGAGAAAATAAAAAATGAGGGTAGACGACCAGTATGACTGCATAGCCTCATGTCAGACCTTCCAGCCACAGTCCATGTAATTTATGAGAAACTGTATTCTTTTAAATAGCCAGACAGATAATTCACATATTGATTAACTGGATCTAACAGTAAACACTACAACTTGACAAGGTGCATCTTTTCAGAGACGTTGTTTAAACCTATAGTTATCAATCAACATTGATCTCTTTTCAAGATAAATATTGATGCTTACACAATATTTTAAAATAAATTGAGTTGAAAAGTGGTTCGTTCTGTATTTATTTCTATCTGCTGTAAGACAAGTATAAGATACTGTATATGGAACAAATAAAAATGTATTATTAAATTTGAAGATAACATTTGAGAAAGAAAACTAATTCAAAGGTAGTAGTTCCTATTAAAGCTTCAGCAATGATACTTGCCTGAAAAAAACCCAAATCTTTCTGAAACTAAATGGAAATAAAAAACTTCTTTTGCATGAGAGCAAGAAAAAATAGATTTCTAGTGTAAGCTTGAGTATATAATATTTCAGTAATTTTCTAATTATTCTGATTAAGCAAAATACTAGATCAAAGAGACAAAGTGCCAAATTCCCATCTGATGAAAATGAACAAAATATTTGAAGTCAATAGTAAAGTATTTATTTAATGCACCAGAAAAATGAGATTATTTTAAGAGGTACTTCTATTACTTTTGAAATTCAGTAAGGCTTTTTTTTCCACAACATACACACCTTTTTTATTTCTTTGATAATTTTGCAAAGTGGAAACACTTCTGCTTCTATTCTTATAATCTTGTAAGCATATACATTTTTGCTGTCTTTTCCAATCTCCCTGGTAGTGATCATGCCCTTTGAGGGGAGGCACAGAATGAGCTCATGACAATAAGATATTAAGGACTTATTGGAGGAAACCAGTCTCCCAGCACTTGCTCCACATTTAAATCTAAGAGGGCATCTATGCTTCAAAGCATCCTCAACTGATTCAATTTCAATTCCCTCAAAATTAATCTATTACTCAAATGCAACACTAGTCGATTCCATAAACATGACAAAATTTAAAAATGGTTGAAAGTTTTTGACCCTCACCTGAAGGATGTGACCGTAGAGAATACAGGAGAACTCATTTTACTGTTTATTTTATTAAAATTATAAAATTAATTTTAGAATTAATGTTTTAATTAGTATTTTTTAAAATGGAGAAACTCTTCACTTTATGTAAAATCCATTATGATCTCACTATCCATTTTTCAGAATTATGTTAAACTACTCGCAGACCAGAACCTTAGACAGAATCAGACTAATCCTGGGAAGATTTTCAAACTAAGATAAAAAAAATTCTTTTTCCATTTGTATAATGTTTGGATTAAATCTAATTGCAAGAATGATACAGCCAAGAAGTAACTCAATAGGCATGAAAATCAAGTCATCATGGTGGTAAAATTTTTTGTCTGGGGAAAAAACTATTTATATAAAAAAGTATATGCTTAAGACACAGGAAGTTTAATACGTGCAGCAGATCACAGGATGCCTTTCTAGAGATATCTTCATAAGGTTTCTTTCTGCTCACTGGTCCCTAAGTATGTTTCTTTTTGCTCTTTCCGTTTCATTTTTAAATGTTTCTCTTATTTCAAGTCATCTGCTTCTTCACACTTCCCCTTAGCCTATAATTATGCCTTACTGTATAATTACGCTTTTTACTATGTAAAATACAAGATAGGGAATAATGGAATTAGAACCCATAGGGAATAATGGAATAAGAAGCCAGTTGATGCTAATAATTTGTTGGGTCTCTATGATGTGTAATACAAAGGATGGACATATCTAGATCAAAAATGAATATTTTACATACATAAAATAATTACATATAACAAAGATGAGACAACAAGTAACTGATGGATGACAAGCTCTTCTGAAGTTTTTTTGTGCTCGTTCTATTTACCTGGATTAAAATGCACCAACAATTTAATCAGAAAAAGAAAAGAGTTGCAAAATTTCTTGTATCACTACCCAGGTAACATTTAATAGACTTACTACATATGAATGAAAAGTAACGGCTCAAACCAAAGGTCAGGTGAAATTCAAACTCTAGAGAAGGATCATATTCCCACTTCTATCATTTTGCAAACATAAACTAATTCACACTGCAGCAGCATTAGAATGTAAATGTAACACTGGAGGGAGAGTTTCTCATAACAAATTCCTTTTAATGGTCTGTATTGTAGTCAATCATTTCTGTATAAAGCAGTTATGCATTTCCAAGCCCCTGACTTCCTTGAGACACTGAGGAAATTCAAAACACAATCTCTGGTGTAAGCTTTTCCTCTGAT
This sequence comes from Eurypyga helias, assembly GCF_000690775.1. NCBI lineage: Eukaryota > Metazoa > Chordata > Aves > Eurypygiformes > Eurypygidae > Eurypyga > Eurypyga helias. The sequence goes on along the minus strand of NW_010230044.1, from coordinate 78,665 downwards.
GCATCACTTGCAATATCGGTATGCTTTCTAATTATTTCTAACTCCAATCTGCTGTAAGCATGAAATAATTGCTTAAGTAATACTGACCTTTAAAATAATCCTTTTTCTTTCTTGGGGCATGTTTGTTTCTTCTTAGCAGACAACTATCAGCAATTTAATAAAGCAGAACTATTGGCTGGGAAAACAACTACAACAAACTTTCCATCTCACCACTCAAAATATATTATATTTGTATGTATATATAATTACTGTAAAAGGGCTATATTTGAAGATAGCAAGAGCATTATTTAAGTGCCAGTACCAGGATTATGGTTATCTACAGAAGTGCCTCATGCACACAAGCCACTATTATATCAGGATACCTTCTGAGGGAGCACCTCTGTCACACTTTCACCCTCCCTCAGTCTCTAGACCTGATTCACTTCTATACCTCTCATATAATTTCATATCTTTCCTATAAAACCTGATACATTTCTATGAAAAATTTTCTTTCCAATGATCTGCTTTTTCAGCTGGGAGAGCTGTGCCACTGAAAAGTTTCCTCTCCACTCTGATGTCTCTCACCTGCCTCAGTTCATGTCCCTCGCCCACAGCCACCAGTCCCTGTTCTCACTGGTGTCTCTGATCCTCTACCTGTTTCCAGACTCTGAGCTTAATTCCTCATTATTTTCCCCCTTGCAGTCCTTAGGTGCCCTTTCCAATCTAATAGTTATTTTGTTCTAATCCAGGATTTTTTCCCTTTGCATGGGAGAGCTTTCTCCTCTGCCTCCCCTGGGTTCCAGCAAAGGCACCACAGCAGCAAGAGAGGGAAAGGCTCCCATCAAAAGCAAGACAGACCAGAAGACACAAACACCAAAAGAACCAAAAGAACAGCATCAACATTAACTATTGGTTAATGAGTAGAACCTAATTTACTACAGCTTTCCAAATCTGTAGTGCAGAAAATGTGCAGGACAGAAACATGTGAACCTGTTTTCAGACACACTGGGAGTAAGTTAGCCTGCTATTTGGGGAGATCTCATCTTTTAGGAGATCAAAAAGTATTGTAAATGTTGAATAATGTTCTTCTCACCTTAATCAGCTATTTAACAGATGTTGAATAATGTTCGTTTCGCATGAATCGACTACTTAAACTTCCAGGAGTCAGCATCTTTAGTAGCTATAAAAATTTACATGTAACCAAAGCAAGAAAGGGTAGTGTTACAAGTTGCAGAAAAGTAAGTCTGTAATTTGATGCATTGATCAAGTTACAAGTAATCAGTTAATCCTTTTTTACTAAAATAAGAGCTGAAGATGTTTAGTCAGATACTTCCATTTAATTGAAATATCAGCATATAAACGCACAGTGTTTAAAGCAAACAAACAAGATTATGACTAAGAAACCGCTAGATATCGCAAGTAATCTAAAACTTAGTCTCTGATGACAGTCAGTGAGCATTTTCAGTGACCAGAGTGTGTGGCAATTATCCATGCCTTGTATAGATTAAAAATGACTTTACATTGTAATCCTAACAAAATCATAGTACTCGACAGTCATGTGGCAAAAAGAGATAAATACAAATTTTCAAGGATTTTCTAAGTCCCCTTAGGCCACATTTGCCAAGAAGCACACTAGTCATCTTTCGAGGACTGTTTCTCCCAATGTTTCATTGGCTGGGGGACAGTTTTGACCTTTGCTGGTGGTTTTGGGTTGTTTTTGTAAGGACCAGTAAGAATTCTGGGATGTAAACTTTGTTTTGATTCAAAGCTCCTTGAAACTGAGTAAAACTGAGATTACACTATTAGAAGGGGATGATGACTGAGCCTGCTAGTGGCTGCAGCAGAGTCAGCTCTCTTTCCAGCCCACTTAACTCAGCATAAAATTTTTCAGGAATATGTCAGCCCTAATGCTTGGACCAGAGTAGGACGGTACAGCAAAGGGGTGTATGACATCCTTTTATTCTTGCAAAGGAATTTACCAATTGGCCTTTGACAGATGAATTATTTCTCAGTCATTAATAGCTAATGGCTCTTCTGTATCTGTTTTCCAAGACAAATGCAAATTCCAGGAGAGTAGTAATTGAAAGTATTTAGAAGCATCATTGTTATCTAGAAAATTTTCTCCTATGCATTAAATCTTTGCCATGGAATGATTTCCTCCCATCTATTTCCTGGTGACAGGATAAAACTCTTCTCTGTAATATTAAAGAAGCAAAATGTTACCAAAGCAATGAAATCTGTTCTTTTCCCTAAAGGACATCTTTATACACACAGATTTCTTTTGAAAGTCAGGCAAAGCACAGTTCTTTCCAAATCTAGATCCTCCTTCTTTGGCTTGAAAGCCTCCTTACTTAAGATGGTCTCAGAAGAAAGAGGGAAAAAATGAAAAAAAGAGAGAAAACCAGTGGGGAAGTCCAGAAGAAACCAGAAAATTCTAAGTAAGTGTTTCTGTTCTTTTCAGGTCCTTTTTTGAAAGCACATAGGAGCTGGTTTGAGATGTGACAAGAGCTGAAGAGGGAGAACACCGCTGAAGATGAACTTTTCTTCCTTCGCTCTTGCAGATGGTGGCTCACAGGGGAGTCTGAAAGCTGAACATCATCCCAGTCACTAGATGGACACGGGCAGTGCTCATCCCTGTTTGTAGATTGGCACGTGAGGTACGCTCGGAGCACAGCTACACAAGCGTGTGGGGCGCAGACGCCCTGGTGCTGGCACTGGGCGGGGGGGCTGCGGGGGCATCTGTGGTGGGCGTGGGGGGGGCCTCCCGTATGCTGGACACAGCTGGTTCCAGCCAACTCCAACCGACCCCCCGCAGGGTGCAGTTAGGCCCCACAGCCAAGGTGGTGGTGCCGCTGGGAAAATGTGTGTAAAAGGTTAAAAAAATGCCACACAAGCAAAGGAGGAGGGAAAGAAAAAGTGTGGACGTGAAGGTCGGAGAAGGATGAGGAGGAGAAGGTGCTCTGCGCACCAGGGCAGATGACCATACTGCAGCCTGTGGAGCATCCCATGCCACCCCAGAGGAAAGTGTGAGGAAGAAGGAGCAGCGGAGAGGAGCTGTTATAGACTGACCACAACCCCCCATCCCCATCACCCTGCGCCACATGCAGTGGGGAAGTTGGGGACAAGGCAGTGAAACTGAGCCAGGGAAAAAGTGTGGGGGATGTGGGAGGTGTTTTAAGTTTTTGTCTTTGTTTCTCGCCATCCAAATCTGTTTTCCCCAAGTGAATTCTGTTTTGCCCAAGCGGTAATGTGATCTTCCCATCTTTATCTCAACCTATGAGCTTTCTCATCCTGTTTTGTCCCCTGTTCTGTGGAAGAGGGGGCGTGAGGAAGCAGCTGGATGGGTGTCTGGCTGCTGGCCAAGGTCAGCCCACAGCAACAATCAAACTTCCCAGTGGGCCACAGGAAGAGCCACGCCGAGTTAAGGGCCCTGGGTATTATACTCCAGTGGATCTGCTCAGTAAAGCTCTCTACTAACATTTAGTTTCTGTCAACCCAGGCAAAACTTTTTTCCACATAATAGTCTTCATCATCATATTGATGTACTGATTTTAAAGTTGTTTCCTCTCCCAGGATGCAACAAATAAGCGCGTATAAACTGACAGGCTGTAGTTGGAAACAGAGCTAACAATTCCCAGTGCGTATATAAAATTAAAATTAAAAGGGTGTGGAACAACTTAGAATTGTTCCTTCCAAATCCCCTGCTAATGCTGCTACAGCTCCTAATTCCTGATTTCCATTTTGCAATTTTCAGTTTCTCAAATAAGTGGAATCCATGCATTGGGCCTGTGTCAGTCGAAATGCCAGGGAGAAGTGTTGAAGACTTTGCACAGCTATGCTGGGAGACCCACACCATGCACCTAACAGCATTACTATGAGCGTGCAGCCACATCCTTGAGGACCAGGACACCACACTGTTGCTAAGACATGCAATTGCCAGTGATACATTGCTGCTATTTCTTTCTACCTTAGGATTTAGCACACTTGGCACAGCTGGGCAGGAGGCAGATCTGCCAGCTAATTACCTGTCATGAGGTCTGGAGCAGAGGCAGAAAGGTTGAGCTGCACAGTGAGATTTGCTGGCCCTGTGGCAGGGACACAGGAGATGAGGGCCAAAGGATTAGTGTCATGATCTAAATACAGGGCTGCTCAGTCACTGGCAGTGAGAATGAACTGAAATTGCTTCTCTGTTTGCAAGGTTATTTGTTAATGAAGTAACTCCTGGAGACTTTGAACTAAGGAGTTTTGGTAAAAGCTTGAGAAAGAAAACATGCTTACAATTTTTTTTTTTTCCATGGACAAAATTAAGACATCTATGTGCCAAGAGGGTCTGGCACTTGAAATTGTCAGGTGATCACATAAAACAGGTTTGTAGCTTCAAGAGGTAGGTCATTATTTATTTCCCTTAATCCTATGAAGGTTGAAAAAGAGCCGAAGGAGTTGAGCTGAAAGCTCAGGGAGCTTTCACAGCAAGCTGACAAAGGTTGGAGGTTTGTAATTATGTTCAGGCTTCTGACTTTTTGTTCCTATGCATAATAGTTCTGGATTATTTTTTCCTCTCAATCTCACAAATGTTTCCAGGATAGAAAAATTATTGCTGCCTCATGTTACCTGAGAATAAGGGCATATGGCTTATACTTAACATAGAAAAAAAAGTGTCCAGAAAGCATAGGAAGTACAGTTTCATTCTCATTTGGGAGACAAAATAAATACACTGATATTTTAAGTTCTCTGTATATCACCAAAGCATTTTCTCTCTCTCTCCCCCTACTGTAATCCTCCCAAAACACGTTCTGAAATAGTGTAAAGAATTAAGATTGCTGATGAATGAAAACCAGCAGTTCTATAAGATGCTGCATGACAGTCAAATTTGATAAAATATAAGCAAACTGCTGTTTTCCTACAGAATGACTGTAGAAAATGTCTATATATACATATGCTCTGATTCTTGTCTAAAACCATAAGATAATCAAAAACATTGATGGTGAAAATTTACACATATTAAGCTGCATCATTTATAAAAACATCTACCCAAACAAAACAGGCTGAACCACATAAGCTGGAATTTAAAAATCCCTGCATTTTCAAAGTGTCCAGTTCTATGAAGAATTCCTGAAGGTTTGTATCTCTTTAGACAGAACAAATGTGACTTTTTCATGGGAGAGTAGTGGAATAGCTGATGATGCAATAACAAAATGCACGGGGCTTGCATGTGATTAAAATTAAATAATTTATTGTCTTTGCAGTAGTTTTATGCAGTGATGTATGTTTTAATTTATTATACAGAGGAATTTTGCTTTTAAAAAAACCTAAACTTAAGTTCTGCTTTTTTGAATAAGAAAAACGCAGCGTGTTTAATACCTGCCACCTTTTTCTTTTGTATTTTGCTGTTTACATTTCTGTGGACCTTAAGTAGCTGTATAAAAGGAGAATTAATACTGCCATTTTGCCAAAGCTCAAGGTCATGCAACCACACCAACTGCATCTGCATGCAGTATGTCCTGTCTTTATTCTGACCATTAGCTTGCACTGCTACCAGCCACCAAGGAATGGCATTGAGGTATCAAAGTATGATAGGAGGTTCTAAAAGACCCTATAGTAATGTCCATCCAGGCATATTAGAAGGCTTGTGCATTTTAAGAGGACATCTACAGAAATTACTTCTTATCAAGAAACAGTGTTTTCAAAAAATACAGCAATTACAGTGGTTGTCTAAAGAGTAATCTATAAAAATAATAAATATACAGATAGGTAGATATGGTCAAGATTTGGGATATCTTGCATGAAAGACAGCAAATCCAGCAGTTAAAATGTCTGTTATTATCTCACTACACAATACATAAGAGAAGGGAATGAACTGCAATAGCATATTACTATTGTATATAACGCCGACTTCTGCACTCAGCTTCTGTTGTCTAAACAATTTATCATAATGAGAAATAGAAAACAAAGTTTACGTGTCAATAAATGTAAATTGAGGTCGATAATGAAGACTCTGGAGGTGTAAACTTCACAGAGCACCAGCATGCAAATTAGATTTTTCATTTGTCAGAAACTGCCCACAAAATTGTACCTTGAAAATCACCATAATATTCCAGTTCTCAGTTGTTAATATATTGCAGTTTCTACTTGTGTTTCAGTTTTACGCAAGCTTTGTAGTGTATTTCTTTTAAACAAAATTATATACTATACACCCTTTATATTTAAAAACCTGCTTACCTTTGTTATTAATAACATTATGAGATGCTACTCAGGCTTAATAAAGCCTTTTAAAATATTTTGGCATATATGTCTCAGGAACAATCTATTCTATGTTTTCTCTATAGTCTCAGCTTCTCAAACTCTGCTTCTAGATGAGCACTTCTAGAATTATATTTTAGGTCTGAGATTAAGAGCAAGAAAAGCGAAAACAAATGCATTGTGACTTTTTTTGACTAAGTAACCGAGTTTTATAATTAATTATAATTTTGTAATTACTGCAATGTAATTAAAATGCTGAACCAGTACAACATATACAGACTGAAAATTTTATGATTCCAAGAGCATCTTCCACAGTTCTCTCTTTTACCTATGACAGAAATACGAAGTTGTGCAATCCACAGTAATTACAAGAAACCAGAAAACATTTGAGAATAATGTAGCCCGATAATTGAAAAGTTACCATGCATTCACACGGTTTCAGCTGTAGATTTGACAGCCTTAATGCCAGTTATTAAAACTATGGTTCACACGGGTAACGGCTTGTTTGGAATTCAATGGAATAAAATAAGTGATTTAATTAATTTTCTTTCTCATATATTACAAAGTACATTAAGTTGTTCCTTTAGAACTTTATTCTAATAAGCATAAGAATAATCAGTCATAATATAAAACTGCACTTGTGAAAAAGTCTAATGAGCAGGGTTTTCTTCAGTAATGAATAGCTACATAAACAGTTTCCAATCATCAGGAAACTAAAAGATCTTGGAATGAATAAAACAATTTGCAATAATTCATCAAGTTTTGGATAACTCTTTTCAATTACTGTATTTCTCTAAAGTGAAGCTGAATCTGCTTTTGCAATTGTTACAGTGTCCCAGGAAGACCTTATGCCGAGAGAAGTACTTGTACAGTAGAACCACCTTCCCTTCCTATCTTCCCTACAAGATGCTGGGTGAAAGGGCGAGTGCAGATTTCCACTCCTCGCTCTTGCTGAAGGCTTTGTGCATTTGGATGACATGTAGATGTTGGTAGGGATTACACTCTGTTTCTGAACAGGATTCTTTTGTATCTAACAGGACTTTCAGTTATTATTAATTATAAATTCAAAAGTCAGATAAAACTGAAAAGAAATTTGAGGAACTCAAGTATAAAAAATCATGAGCATAAGACAAACTTTGAGATTTATTTGGAAGTCTCAAACAGAACAAATACTGTATCTTCTTGTTAAGAGTCTTCAGTTAAGAATTTGGGGTTTTGCACCTATTTATAAATTGAGAATCTAAAATTAGACCTCATGACCATTTGACAATGACTTTGGGTATAAGGAAGTACTAATGGCCAGAGCTTGTTTCACACCCTTTGTGACTGACCTGTGTTATCTTCCCCTGGGGAGGGAATAAACAGTAGTTTTAAACATGAAAGATTTTATTTTTAGTGCATTTACACTAAAAGTGAACTCTAGAATGGGATCTATCTTTTATATGAAAGAATTCTTTGTAGTTTAGTTAGGAGAGATTTCAGAGGGAAATATTAGAGCTTAGTCTTTCAACTGAATTGCAAGATTTTTCAGTTATCCACACAGGAATTACACATTTTTCTCCCCAAGTTTCAGCTTTGACAATGGCCTTTAATGCCTAGGCTAAGCTATTTGCCTAACCTACTGCTTAAGTTAAGAGGGGATGATTTTTCAGATGGTATACCTTGTTTTCTTCATTGAAAGTGGCTACATCATAGCTTAATTGAACACCAGGCTTTTAGGAGGCTACAGTTTGGTGAGGTAATTCTTGTCCTCAGCATCATCTTAAACTGGGCCAACAGGGCTTGTATTACTTAATGTTAATCACCTATAAGCAAGGTATTTAAGCCAAAATGGCCTTTTAGGTCCTCTTTTTAGTCAATAGAGAGACTGATACCTCCAGAGAGCCACACGTGAGACTGACTGTAGCCTCTACTGTCTCTAGAGCAGAGACAACAACACTAAATTCAACATTAAATTTAGACAAAAAAATCAGGATTAGTGAAGAATTTAATTAACTCTAAATTTTATCCCTTTTCTTGTGAAGGTTCAAATATTTCTTTTTGGAGAAAAACAAAACCTCACAGAAGCCCAAAGAGAAGGAACAAAATTAAAATGGGTGATAATTTAAGATATGCAGTTTACAATGGCACCTCTTGAGATCTCTAAAGGAAAGAATAAGGATATTTTTGTTGAATGGGAGTTAAATTGCTTACTGATTTTAGTTGTAGCAGATATAATCCAAACAATAAAAGGGAACCTCTGAGTTGGTTTATTTCATTCTTTTAAGAAAGCATCTAGCTAGAGCCTGTCTTAATGTACTTTTCAGAAAAAGAAAACAAACTGTAAGACCCCCAAAGAGTTTTGAAGTAATGGTATGGATTTCTATAACTAAATCTGAAATCCTGCATTTTTCCATGCTTGTCAATTCTGTCATACTATTAGCTTTCATATTACTATTTCTCCTTAAAAAATTATACTATTTGCAGGCTGAAACACTAACACTGCCTTGGAAAAGTTAAAGCATGTTGAAAATCCAGAAGAGATTGGAAAGAGATCATACAGTATGTACTGAGGAAGCTTCTTCCCTCTGCATGGAAGCAAGTCTGAAATGGGAATTGAACAGTACAAATCATAGCCAAGAATTTATAACATCAGTCCATTCAAGGACTGTATACAGAAATCTGTAATGATTCAGAAAATCAGGTGCCGTATCTTCTAAGAATGCAGTGTAAAGAATTTCTCTATGTTCCCATAAGAGTACAGACTTTCTGGAAAGAGATTGTTTTAAGATGTTGAATTTTTTTCCCAGCTTGGAGGATGAACTAACTTCTTGGCTTTATTAAATCACAGTATATTTAGCTATTAGTTATTTTAAGTATATTGTGATTTTACTTTGATTATTTGTTATATCTTAAAAGAACTTAAGATGATGGAAATGTTTATCCAGAGTTCCTTCTGTCAGTTACCTTAGAAACATGATAATCTTTAGCTGAAAAATAAATTATTAAACACATTACATGATTAAAAATAGCTTCTATATAATGCAGAGCCACAGACTCTTCTCAGTGGTACATCCCAAATTGTCATTAATATTTCCCCATTAAGGTGTAAGAGTTCAATTCTGGCCCAATGCCTTCCCATTATCTGACTAGGCTTAGTAAAAAAAGATAAATGGGCTATTATACTACAAGTGAATAATTTGCTTCTTTTGTTAACAAAGTAGATTTCTTATTCTACCTTTCATGAGCAGTAGTAACTCCTCCCTTCTTCTCTTTAAAGTCATGGGATATGTTTGTTTAAGCAAGAAAAATGAAATTACCTTCCTTCCAAATTCAGTATTACACATCTTTATATCAAAATCCAATTTAGAACAAGGTTAAGTAGAATAAATATAGCCTCTTGTTGCTTTCCTCATTTTGCCTATTGCTGTTCTACTTACTTTAAATGACAGGGGCATTGAGCTGGGTGGGAAGCAAGGTAAATGCAGAAGGAACAGTGAATATATTATCATTGCCTTTATTTAGCTGCACCATCAAACCATATAGAAAAAAATGACAGTAATTCTGTAACTTTGATAGGATGAGACCTCACTTGTAGTACAATATTCATTGACCCTGAAATACATGATATGAAGTAACCTCAAGATGCACAACCTTCTGTGGGCAACAAAATATCAAATTCACATAAGGAGGCTTTGCATTTAAATTACACAAAAATCCAAGATATTTTGAACATACATTAGGGCAGGATATGGTCCTTTGAATGTTATTCTCAATGCTCGTACCAGCAGCAACCGTCATCTGAAAAAGGGGGCAACAGAGATTCCGCTGAATGGAACAGAATTTTGTACAGTCCTACAGTATATTTAAATTACACCATGCGATCAAGATGAATGTTATTATCATTTAAGCAAACTGATCAGAGAACAAAAATGTGGCTCAACTGAAATTCACACAAAAAAATTGAAAGTATTGTTACATCTCCTGGCTCATGAGGCACTGACAGCAACCAAATGGTAAGTCACTTCAGTGCTATGTGTTGTGTTCAGAGAAGTGAACTCATAGAATCATAAAATCACAGAATGGTTAGGGTTGGAAGGGACCTTAAAGACCATCTAGTTCCAACCCCCCTGCCATGGGCAGGGACACCTTGCACTAGACCAAGGTGTCTCTTCAGAACTCTGAAGCTCTGTCAAGAAGTCAGATAACTAAAGAGCAATAATTATAGCTTTGTGGCTTACTTTAATCTGAGGTCTCTAAAGCAAAAGGTTTACTTGTTTGTGAGGTTTGAAGAAAGTAGAAACCTAAACTAAAACCTAAAACTAAAACATCTTATGGAAAGACATCAAAAGATATAAAAATATTAAATTATTATGTAGAATTTAACTATTAAATTGATAATTTTTTCATGCTGTCTCAGACTTCTCAGTTGCACCAAACAATAATGAGTGGAAAAATAGTAGGACATAATCTATGTGCAGTTAAAAATCTGCAAGTCCCTTTAGCTATCTGAAGAACATATTTTAGCATTGAATGCTATTTTTCTTCCTTTTTCATTACTTTTATTTTTGCAGAGCCCAACATAAAACCTTCTTCTTCAGAAGGACCCCAACCAGTAGGCAATCTGACCAGATGACATGTCTTCATATCTCAATATTTACTTCAAGGGAAATTAATAGCAGATATTTTCAGAAATTTCTATAAGTAAGTACTTGTTAAACCTCTGGTTCAATCTATCCTGACTGCCATTTAAAAAACCCCCAAACCAGTCTAGACTAAATCTCTAAACAATTCATTTCCATTGTTGAGAGCTTATGTAACAATACATACAATGTTCATGCTAATTATAGTTGAGCTTCATCACTTTTGAAAGTAAATATTGACCTAATCTTTATTTCGGTGACTATTTACAAACTCAGTTCAGTAAACCTGGTATTCAGAAGTGACAAAATGACAGTATTTTTGGATTCAAGTATTTTTAATAGCACAATATAACATTTGGAATATACAACATATTGCAAAATGTGTTTTGTAATGAGTTCACTACTATAATTTATGAGGAAATTAAGCCTGACTGTATATTATGACTTACTTTTGCAGTACCCAAAAATGTGCCCATTATCAATATATTTAATAATAGCCACAGGCATGTATTCATGTTCATCTATCTACAAGCCACATATTGCCAATTAACTCTACATTGTGATTGATAACAGATTTAAATATTTAAAATAGTATAAAACCTTCAATGTTTTAAAGGAGAATTTACAAATAAAGTAAACCTTGAATTTTAAGCAAAATATTCCATGTATGATGGCAACTTCTGAACTTATATATTTGAAAACATTTTTATAATGGTTTTTATTGTTTTATTTTTAAAGGAGGTTTCATGTCATACAAAGCAGCTACTTTTGAAAGGAACATTTCCATGCAAAGCAACCTCATGGTCAATTCATTATCATATTTAGATGGATCTTTAACACCACTGTTGCTCCAGACTTTTGTAAGGAAAACACAGCCCATTTAAGTCAACATGACCGTGTTTTAAATAAACAATATCTCAGCATAAGAAAACATACACATTATAAACTTTATCCATTCATTATTTCAGTCTCACACATATTTATTTAATCATGGTTTAATGCTTATTAAATTTAATCTAAACATTTATACATATACAACTACTAAAAAATGGTTGAAACAAATGCACCTGGATTAATGTGTAAATAGTGCACACATATTTTTGCATGTTTTTTAATTTACGTATATCTCATATATGATGTTTTCTGTAATTTTGCACTTTTGTGTGAAAAGGTAGATCTACTGCATACTTTTGACTGCTGCATCTGAGCTCTGTTATTTAATTCATTTTCACTGTCCATCACTCTTAACAGCAAGAATCTCTGAATAACTTTAGCCTAATTTTTCATATTAACTTGTTAACAGTTTTCCCCCTCTTTCCTCTTGTAAAACTGTGATTAAAGGTTTATTTATGAAAGGCATAAATGGAACAGTGTTCAATTCTACCAGCTGATACATATAAGACCCAGTATTTTGGCTCTGCAGGTGTACTATGAGAAACTTTACATAATTGGAAACGAGTGATCCCTGATATTTCAATGCTGTAAGGCTATTTCCTTATAGCCATGGCAATTTCCTATCCAACTGGACTCATTGTACCTAAAATGTCGAGTGTAAGGCAGGGGAAAGAAAAATATTCAATAAAAAATATAAAATTTGTGCATTAATTCCAAAATTGTTTATCTTCAAACTATTCATGTTAAGGCAAACACATTGTATTGTCATGGGGATTTTACTAACAGTCATTTGAGATACAAAATCCGCAAATTACTTACGTGGTGTAAGTAATGCAGCAATCCCCATCTCACGCATATTGATAAAATATTTATTCCATTCAGGAATGCATCTATTATTATTTCATCTACTTCTACCTAGTATTTTGTACCCTCGTAATTGTAACCTATTAGAACTAATATTCATGAACCTTTCTATTACAATTTGGTTTTCCTTGAGAAAATGCATAAGCATTAAAATTTATCAGAGGAGAAAATAAGGTCAACAGAAAGAGAAAACTCTGAAACTGAAGCTCTAGAACATGCATATACTCTTGCTAGGGATGAGCACTTCAGCTGCTATTTGCTGTGAACCACACGTATGAGGACAGATTCTCAAAATGTATACTAAATGATGGACCCAGAAATGTTTCCAGGCTCCTTCTCTCTCTTTTGGGTTTCCACATAGAAATGCCTTGAGTGAGGCTCTGGCACACCTGAAATTTCCAGAAAATGCATTACCTATGAAAAGCCCTCTAGGTACATACACAGCCCAGCTACACCTAGAGTTTCCAAGACTGCATCAGACAATAATAATGAATAATGGCCCACACATGAACCAGATTGGCTGCATTTCATAACTAGATGGGAATAGTGATGAAGAATATATGAGACTATAATTTATAATTTCAAGCTTCTCTGGAAGCACAAAAATTAAGCAAAGTTTTAGCTAACTCTGTAAAATAACCTATGAGAAAGAGGTGAAAATTCATGTAGCCTAACAGCAATACTGCTGAGCTTACACCATGTAGCAACTGCACTTTTTTAACTGGGTATTTACAGTGGGCTTTCAAGTGATCTTGCTGTTTAGGTCACATGAAACAAGACTTATTTTCTAAAGACCAACGTTGTTATAATCCAAACATTCTTAGCAAGTCCCCAGTCAAAGCTCTTGTAAAGAAGGAACTCCTGATCTTAGCTATGATGTAAGCAGTACAGCACTAATCCGAAGGCAATGTCCAAAATAAGGATATGGAATAAAAAGAGAAAATCAGGTTTTATAATCAGTGGTATCCAAAACTGCTGACAAATTCAGATATTCACCGAATAAATCTAATTAATTGATGTCTGGAAGAAATCAGTACAGAATCTTCCCCAGGGTTTTGAGTTCTATAATGGCCATTCATATTGCCTGTTCTAAAGAGAAGTGTGATATCCAGATATTGGCAAAGGATACTTTAATAATTAATCACAAAGGCATATTTAAAATTCACGGACTGCACACTGGATAAGTATCTGTAAGGATTATCCCACCAGCGCGTTGTCATTTAGGGAAGACCATTTCAAAACTTGACTGGCCAGGACCCTGGGACACCTGATCTAGTTATAAAGTCAGCCATGCATGGACTGGATAACCTCCAGAGATCACTTCCAACCCGTTACATTATGATTCTATTATTTTTCAATACTAAATGTTATTTTGTGTAGAGCACATATGGTTTTCCTTATGCTAGATTTGGTACCTATAAATTGGAAAAGGCAGAGAGCTCCTACAATAGAGGGGACCAGAAGGTGAAGGATGTGAAGATTTACCGCCTTACCCAGTCTATCCCTAGACAATCTGGACAGAATTTTAATCCTGGCAATAGTTCTAGTGACAGCTCTGAACTTGCCTGAAGTCTCAAGTGATGGGAAAGTCTGAAGCTCTTGGGGCTTCCTCTGGATAAATCAAGTCTGTGACAACCAGTAAGTGATTTCAGTTCCCATCTCATTGTCAGCATCAAACAAATGACACGTCATTCCCCTTCTGAGGCCACCTCAGAGACCCACTGGCAGGCTTTAAGTCTTAAAACTCTCTATAAAGGCTGGCTTAGAAAGCAATGCAGCAATGAAGAGAGGTCTTGCAGGCCCAACGAAGACCAAACTTGGCAAGCTTATGCAGCATGCCTTTGGGTAAGGCTTGACTGCAGCCTCCTGGGCATGTTAGACCCCAGATGAAAAAAGCCCAGTTTTTTTTCCACCAGGAAAGCTGAATGCCAGCGGGTGGCTCAGACTCACAGCCTGTTGCAAGGGAGACTTTTGGGTGGAAAAGGTATTGGAAGGCAGCCTGCGTCCTACTTTGATCTGTTGCAGAAGATGCTCCCTCAATGTAACAGACACATAACTAGGGAGGGAGGGGGGGGGGGAAAAAAGACACAATTAAATCTCTCCTGACTACTTGAGTGGAGGGCTTAACTGACTAGAGAAGTTCATATGTATTTTGGAAAATGAGCCCTGCAGGTTGATGCACTGAAACTCTGCTCTTCTGGAAATCACTAGTTAGCATTGGTATTTCAGATTGAAAAAAGTAATATAATTAATATTTAAATCTCAGTAAAACACACTCCTGGGTATACGGCAAAACCAGAGTTTCTCCCTAACACTGGAACTCAGCCTGTATGAGACTTGAATAGCATCCAAGTTCTCAGTAAAATCTGTGAAATCCCACCACAGTTTCTTCCATGGAAATGCACAGTTATCCCTGAAAAATTAGTTTGACCCTTTAATATATCATCTAAATTAAACAAACAAACAAACAAAAAGGTCACAGTAATTTCTTTCAACATTTGTACTAAAAAACATTGTTAGAAATTTTCTTCAAAAAAATCCAACAAGCCCATCAACAGTAACCTTTTCACTAACTCTAATGCTTTATATTGCCCCATCTTACTATCAGCTGCCCTGAGTATTTCGAAGTTGTCTTTGTGAGAGGCCTCTTATCTGAACCTATCAGCTGGTTCTGTGCAGAAAGTGATCTTTTATTGTTGAACTTAAATATACACCATCTATTTTTCTTCCTCCACCTAAAATAACCATTTGATATATAATATTTATTCTTTAATTATACTTTCTCATTCACTAAACTACTCAGTGATGACTTGGATGAACAAGCAGCTCCTGGACAGAGTGAGGCAGAAAAAAGCAGCCTACAGTGGGTGGAAGCAGGGACAGGTGGCCTGGGAGGAGTTCAGGGAAGTTGCCCGAGAGGTTAGAGATCAGGTCAGGAAAGCCAAAGCCCTGACAGAATTGAACCTGGCCAGGGACATCAAGGCCAACAAGAAGGGCTTCTGTAGGGACACAGGGGATAAGAAGAAAGTCAGGGAGAATGTGGGCCCTCTGCGGAAGGAAACGGGAGAGCTGGCATCCCAGGACATGGAGAAGGCCGAGGTACTCAATGCTTTCTTTGCCTCGGTCTTCAATGGCAAGAGCACGAGCCGTACCCCCAAAGTCACGGAAGACGAGGGCAGGGATTGGGAGAATGGAGAGCTGCCCGTGGTCGGTGAGGATCAGGTTCGAGAACGCCTGAGGAACCTGAAGATATTCCTTGACTAATTGTCAGAATTTCCTTTGCATAAAGTCTATTCAAACTACAAGATTTGGTTTATTACAAGGGTAGAAAACAAAGGACATGCTCATTTGACATCATGCAAAAATATGTAATGATATGAACATGCTGGAATGTTATGCTAATTGGTTTTCAAACTAGGTCTCTAGAAATCATACTGATTACTTTTTTGCTCTATCTAATGAAGAACGAAGAGTCTGATATTTATGTTCTGGGTCCAGTTCCAAAGGAGGAAGAGAAGAAGGGAGGAAGGGAGGAAGGAAGGAAGGATAAATTAAATGAAAGAAAAAGGTAAACCACTAATGAAATACACCTACAGTGTTTTCCTGCGCTCCCTGAAATCCTAATCACTCAGCTGCCAGACCTGTCCCCGGCCTACAGTAATAATCTCTCTTGTCACAGAAGCCCAGGCTGTGGGGAAGGAAGATAGAGCTGCTCACACGTGTCGGCATGCTACCCTGAAATAAGACAAGCACTGTTTAGGAAGGTGTGTTAATAACGATTCTAAACTGTTCACATGGTCCCATGAGATCTGATCTCTGACAGATCAGGTTAGAGAGAGCTTGAGTGCACCTTGGGAGCCTATACAGGTTTTAGAAATCTCATGGATCTTGTGGGAGAGAGAAATCTCAAAACCAGAACATGGATCACAGGGGCTAACAGAGCTGTGTCAAAGGCAAAAGGAAGCCAGAATTCCAGAAACACATTCAAAATACAGTAAATCCTACTTCCTTCAATTTGAACTTTTGCCTCCTGCAGTCTCATTTTTATTGTATGACTACAGCAGACAGCAAAGCCAAAAGCATGCCTAAGTCATTTTCAACAACAGCATACAATTTCAACAAGAGAAAAGTCAGGTGAAGCCTATTCAAAATCTGTTCCTGTTTCAATCCTCAGCTTTCTATGTAGGGGGAAAAAACAGGACAGTTAATCATGTTTTTATTTTGTAGTAATAAAAATTTCTCTCACTCCCCTGAATGCATGTGCCACCGTGTCAAGTTTCCTGCAAACAGAGGGACAATTTGCCCTCTGATCTCCTGGAAGCAGGATGAGGGAGAAGAAAACGTGCCCTTGGGTGAGTGCAGAATGCAGTGCCTTTCTGCATTCCTGAGAGATACTCTGCTCTGACTGGGCTATGGACTCTGGGACACACCTGTTTTGTGTCAGTGTGAGCAAACAAAAAGGACCACCCTGTACAACCGCCCATGTACATTAGGGGGGCCCAGAAGGGTATAACTCAATTCTCAATTAACATGTGCAAGAAGGTAAGATGGTAAGGGATAAAGCACACAAGTTTCATTCAGACTTGTGATCACGCTGATGTCCTCAGTGCTCATTTTTCATGCCCTTATCAGGATACTTTAGGTTGCAGACAGATTGGAGGCAGGTTCTCAGAAGTGGTTTTACATCATTTACTATGTATGTACTTCCGAATTAATACAGCGTAAAGGCTATGTTACACTCTTCATTTTTTTTTTTTAAGTAATTTTCCACTAACAGAACAGCTAAAAATAAATCTCTCAGTGTGAATGTGTGTAACAATGATGAAAAGCTTGTAAGGCAATCTTGAGGAATTCTGCAGTTAAGCATTCCCACTAGGTAAGAGGTGAATGTCTTTACTCATGAAGAAGCCAATCAGAGTTTGCACTTTTGATTTACGCAGCATGTTGTCTGACTTCATGACTATAAGTGTTCTTACGATGGGAAAACCGTAAAAAAAATTCCCACCACTATGAATTCTCGAACACCAAGTGTGGGTAAGCTAATTGCATCTTAGAAGAGATTTCTGTCTTGTTATTTCTGGCTAGTGTATTTACTAAAGAAAGTATGAATTAGATAGGGTACTCTTCAAAGACACTTAACACACATTTATCATTTAACTGTACATAGATATACATAATTTGTGGTATGCTTAATCAGACGAAATATCCTCACCAAACCAAATTATCAGAACACAGACTGAACTATGTTGACCAACTGCATACCGATCCTTCAAAACCAGTCTATAAGACTATCGGGAAATTTCAATCACAGAGAGCTAAGCTTCAGTAATGGTTTATCCTTCATATCCTTCACATTCAAAAAAGAGACATAACAATATAACAATACAACTTGTATTAATCTAAAGTTTCCTAAATCTGTCTGGGAACTTCCTACTGTGTCCCCTCTGCAAGCCATCACCTGCTTTGTCACATGTGAGCTTGTACCATCTATGCCATGTTGGTTTATAAATACCCAATATAAGAGGCTTTAAATGTAGATCGATGATGATTCCTAGGAAAATTAAGAGAAGACATATGAAAAAATGAGAAGTCTCTCTTCAGACAGTGAAAAGCTACTGTTTTGCTCCTCTTACAAACAAAAGGGAACGTCATGTCTTCCCTGAACTCAGTCCCATGGTGCAAGATGAAAAAGGAAAGACTTGACACAGTCCATCCCCTGCGGGCAGGGAGGGCAGTCATGGAGAACTGGCCATACCCTCACCACGCTGCTGTGTTCAGCACAGCTCTGTCAAGAGACCTGTACCAAACTAGAGCGACTTAGTTCAGAAAACTGCTTCAGCTACTACAGGGGCAAACCAAAAGCGAGGCTGAGTTTGACTCTGCATTCTCCATCCCAGGTTCTGCAACAGAGCTCAGGGATGGGGGATACAGGACAGCCACACTCAATATTTTGTGGCTGGTTCATTACATTTTAAGTATGAAGGATGTGAATGCACAGTGAAATATAATAATCTTGCACAAATTGAGTGTATAACTGAAAGTTGCCTTGGTACAGCTTTGAAACATACAGTTACCTTGTTAGATAAACAATAAGGTTCAATCTTAGATATCACCACATCATTGGTCATTTCTACTGAAAGACATTTTTTAATATTATCGGAGAAAATACTATATGAAAAAGGCTTTTAAAGACCGTATACTTCTTCACTCTCCCCACCTTTGATTTAAAAACATTTTGCAAAGGTATCCACAGCAAAGTAAGTGCATCTTTTCATTTGTGGTGATTTGCCCTGTGGCATTTGGCTACATAGTGATTAAGAGAATTTATTTCTGTTCTGTCTTGCTAAGTTAAAGAGGAAAATAAAAAGTACATAAAAACACTCTATCTCTTGCCTGATGATGCAAGAGGAAGGAGGTTTTTTGATTACAGGTCTGCCAATTCTAATTTCAGCAACAATATATCTGATGAGATTATCAGTGTAAATCCTGGACCCCACGAAAAGAATTTCATATTTTATTTTCTATTTGTATACAAATTAAGTTTATCACTTTTATAATTATAACCTCATTCTATAGCCTAGTAAACAGGGCTAACACATTTGCTCACTGATTTTTCTCAGTCTATCCCCTCAGAGAAAACCAGGTACAGATAGATAACTGTAGTCTGCAATGTGTTTTTGGTAGATGTTCTTAGTTTGGTGGTTTGTTTTAAACGTTCCTCCTTCTAGCGAAGACGTTGCTGAAAAAATACAGCTTGCTCTTGAAGAGACAAGTACGACAGGCATATGATAGTGCTAATTACTGGGGGATTTAATGCCACTCTGTTGGGCCAGCTTCCAAGCAATCTGGTTCTCTCCCTCCCTGTCTCACTGATGGCTGTACAACATTCTGCAGGTCCTGAATAGGTCAGGGCCACCACATGCATTCCTGATGTCTTACAGTAATTATTATTCAAAGTAATTTATATTACAACTCGCCACCATGATTGCTAGGCACTGTGCAAATACAGCTCTGAGAATTCATCTTGTCTGGAAAAAGATAAAAGGGAATGTTTCATGTGTGTATAGACAATGCATGTTTGGGATACAGGTACACTGGTTGGATGCACTTTGCTGTTTTTGCTTTAGTACAG
>NW_010230044.1:24072-58924 GCF_000690775.1 Eurypyga helias | reverse complement strand
GAGTATTTTTCATTGCCTTTAAGGACTTCCCCTCAATCCCTTGAGATACAAAAAGATATCCAACTACCAAACAAATATAGAGCATTGCAGTGAGACATTCATGATTTACACATGGTTTCAGGAGCTGAGTCTGCTTACGATGCTGACAAAAAGCAGTGAAGACAAATTAACAAGACTTGGTCTTTTTCTCAGCTGTTCATAACCCTTTGGGCAACAGCCAGATGTCAGAAATCAGTTCAGTTTCACCTTAATGTCTTTTGAAAAAGCCATGAAAAGTGGCACAATCAGGCAGTGAAACTACAGCTTGGAAAGACAGCCCAAAGGTAGAGGATACCAGTGGACAGGAGGTGGAGGCACTTCTGAAAAGAACAGAGATGCGAGTGAGGAAGAGGCAAAACATAAGCCTCTCCTGAAAGAATCTGAAAAATAGTCTATTACATCTCTATGATTGGAAAAGAAAGATTATTTGCAGGAGCCCTCAGGTATAGTGTCATGTCCTGTATTCCACCAGGGCAGGGAAATAATGTGTTCATCCAGAGAGTCCAAGGAGTTAAAAAGACCCAAACCCAAAAAACTTACACCATCAAAATAAAACCAAAATTCATCTGACCTATGTCAGAATCTATTTTAGGATGAAATTAACATAAAACAAGCTATTCCTCTCTGTATTAACTACAGCTTAAATGTAGATTTCTACATTTGATAACTTAGCTAGGTAGGAGAGGGAGGTTACCCAGTCTTTCCACAAAAGTTTTCATGAAAAGCATTATTAAGAAGAGCATGTTCAAAAATTAAATGAAATTCTAATTGTAAATTAAAGAACTGAAATATTTTTGATTTAAATTGAATATGAAACTTTGCAGGTGAAGACCAGCAGACTGAGGATTGTGTGTGTCTATGTATGAAACCAACATGTGTATTCACAAAAATTTTTAAACTGTCATTTGTGATACTGGTTTATAACTCAACACCACACTGATTGAAAACACAAATCTGAAATACTACAAGAAAATTTGGGGTATTTTTCTTAAGGCAGTTTATTTTTTCCAAATGCAATATTTATGCTTGAAACATAAATCAGACCAGATTTCCTAACAGAATATCTTGGAAGAGCTACTCTTTTAATGAAAATGTACAGAAAAGGATGTTGAAAATCTGTTTAAAATAATTAGAAAGGGGCTTAAATTGTGCTAGATGCCAGGAGACTTGAAGAAAGTGAGCAAGACAGCTGGGCATGTTCACCAGGCCCCCTTCCTTTGCTATGCTCCTACCAGTCCCTGATGCTGCAGCAGTGACCAAGGAACGGTCCAGGGAAGAAAAGGTTTCCTGAGAGCAATGATCTTGCTCTTCTGCATACAGCTATTCTACCTAGCTAAGCACCAGGATTTTGAAGTGTAACAATAACTATCATAAAACTGAAACTATATCACAAATTAAAATGCTAAGTTCAAGAAAACACTCTTCACTGACTATAGTGAAAAAAATATAATAAAAAGAGTAAATATTACCCTGGCAACTCTTACTCAAACAGCCAAAGACAGCATCCAAGCATCACTGGATAAATATTGGTTATTTTTTTTCTCAGACTCACCTCCACAGAAACATGAAAGACTGCAGACCCAGAAAAAATCAATCTTTTTGTGTACATCATAATTGCAGATATACACAAACACATATATAAAAAATGAAGAATCTAGTTTGCTAAATAGGTATTTTGTTCTTAGCATAGAAATCCACATTTAAACCATGAGGGTTTGACAACAAAAATAATAACTTTTTATAATTTTAATGAAAAATAAATTTTGTTAAACATTATTTTGGGTCTAGAAGAATATTTGTTTTTAAAAAAATCAAAATTTTACATCATATTGTCACTGAAAAGTTGGCAACTGTAACAACTCAGTAAATGTTAAATCCTTCCTCCACGATGTTCTGTATGTCAAGTGCAAGTGGAGTTAAAAGAATAACTTTAATGTAATCTACAACATCACAACTCCACACAAAACAAAAGGAAATATCTCATAGGTTTCATGATACTGCAGAAATCATTATAATTGCAAATATGCAGATGACAGTAAATTTAGTAAAAGAGGAGCTGTAGATTGATGGTCTGCTCTTGGCCTGTGGAAAATGCAAAGCAATTTGACTTAGTAGAACTTGAAATGATTTGAGTAACTTTGTTTGTTTGTTTTTGGGGTTTTTTTGGTTTTGTTTTGGTCTAAACTGAGTTGCATCACTTGCACCTACCACAAGCTCATAGTGTGCAGAAACGGTCACCCTGGCTAGGCTTACAGGATACACCTTGGGGAGACCCACACCATGACTTTCCCAAAAGTGGGAAGTCAGAAGAAGGGCTGGTTGGGCATGTGGTTGTGCAGCTTCTTCAGCTCCATATATCTATGCCCATAGGTTGGGTTTGCTGTTAATATTCAAAGGTTTCAGTTCACTTGAAATCCTATTTTAGGATCTCCTATATCGTTATTATGAAGAAATGAAAAAATTATCTATGTGACATTCCAGTGGGAGTTTAGTTAGCACTCAGTGACTAAAGCTGCCTGTCTCTTGTCCTCCACTGTCAACCTGCAAAAGTAGTTCTCTTTTACTTCTGTCTTAATTACTTCCTCTCCCAGAGGATGGCAGGAGTGGAGGAAAATCTGCCCAAGCACAGAAGGAATTGAAAGGCTGCTTGGATTTAATGTCTGATCCTGGATCAATGTCACAGCTACTAAACAACAGGTAAAAAGAGGACCACATCACACATTCTTACTTACTTAAACTACCTACGTAAACTATCAGCTTTGTTACCAAATATCTTTTTTTTTTTTTCTGACAAAGTTCTTATTAATAGAAAAATTTAAACTTGCATTTATAGCTCTCATGTGAGCAGCCATAAAAGCGACCTGGTTAGAAGGGAAAATTACTGAATAGAAGAAAATGTCTGCTGAAGTAATGACAGAGAGCATGCCTGCCAACTTGGGAACTTGTTAGCCTGGGCACTAGGCCTGTGAACCAGAAGCATCCCTGAGAAGTGCAGCTGGCACCTTTGAAATACAGCTGGGTACTTAGAAACCAGAGACATACTGTGATACCATGAGTAAGTCCAAACCCAATGAACTGTAATGGCAATTTATAGCCTGAAAGTCTGAAAAATAATCAGGAAAATGGGGAAAACATCATGAGAAAGTAAGAACTGGTAAGTACCACTGGCTGCCCCAACTGCAAGAACAGGAAAACGGTCTGGAAAAAGAAACAATTTGTTTGTTTTGTCTTCCCACTTGTGGGATGGTTGGGCCCCCTTTCTGGAATGGGTTGGTCCTCCTCTCTGGGATGGTTTGGCCCTTTCCAGAATCTGTTTAATGAACTTGGTAACACATACATACACAGAAGTTATCTATCATAAGTATATTTGTGTCATATTATTGACAATTTTGCTGCACTACTAATAAATTAATAGAATCATAGAATTGTTTGGGTTGGAAGGGACCTTAAAGATCATCTAGTTCCAACCCCCCTGCCATGGGCAGGGACACCTTCCACTAGACCAGGTTGCTCAAAGCCTCATCCAGCCTGGCCTTGAACCCTTCCAGGGATGGGGCATCCACAGCTTCTCTGGACAACCTGTTCCAGCGCCTCACCACCCTCTCCGTGATGAATTTCTTCCTGATAGCCAATCTAAATCTCATAGCAATCTGTAATATTACATACCTACCTGATGGCTGCTGTTATTGCATGATGCTATTGATTGCTGCTACCATTGATTAGTGTTATACTATTGATTGTTGATAATAATTTGTAATAGCTTGATATTTGCTAGTGGTGACTTTTTTTGTGTATTTGTGGTAATCTGGAATGAAGTAGAGAATTTACAGGATAAAGCCTCCACAGCTGCAATCTCTATACACCCCATAGGACAGGTAACCCTTTAGGTCATGACAAGCTCAGAGTGGAGTGGTTATCATCTTCCATTTATGTATTGTGCTGCCAAACAAAAAGATCAGTTATTCACTGTCACTATTACAGTAACTCTGAGTGATCAAATACTGCCTTGACGGGGTGGTATGAGAGCCAGCATAAATGAAACCTTCTACCCTTCACCATCCTGCAGAATTACAATTAACCCTTTTCACTTTTTCAGTTTGTGTAAGCCTCATCAATTCATCTACATATTTGACCTTCCCAACAGAATGTTCCCATGAGGATGAGATACAGAAACAGTGCAACTGGAGCATTTAATGAAAATCTGGCTTTTACATCTATGCCTGGTTGGGTCTGTTATTCCAGCGTTTTTCTGGTTCTAAGTTTCAAAGACTGAGTGCCAATGAATAGATGTGGGCTCCTCTGTAGCTTTCTATTTTTAATTCCATCAGAGCAGCTTAGCTTTAAACATGTGATGGAAGAAATGTTAGTCAGATGAAAGCAGATGGGGTAGCTAATTTTTCTTGCAGTGTTTACACATTGATGAAATTTTGTTAACTCTCACAGCAGAAAAACAAGAATACCCTGCACACATATAGCAGTATTAATCAGCAGGTTTTAGAGATGGAATTGGTACGTTTTGATCTGTTTTAATCACTAAGTAGCCTGGCAGTAGGATGTACCAATAAAGGTTTGTATCTGTAGGCAGTGCCACCAGCCCCCAAGCTTCAGGTGCTGCTCAGCTCTCCAGGCCAACTACACTTCATCAGTGAGCTCATCTGGAGCCTCCTGCTCGCTGGGTGTCTGTGAGAGTTGCACATGGAACATGAAGTATGGTTTATGGCTTATTCCTTGTAAGCATAGGCAAAAAATATGAGCCAAAAAGAAGCCCAGTTCAAACCATCCCAACTAGACACAGACACAAAGCAAAATATGCCAACAATTAAAAATAAAAAAAATAAAAGGGGATTTTTAAGCAAACTGGGACCATTTGAAACTCTACAGTGTATAGAACAGAGTCTGTGGGCATGGCTACGCTGTGCAACAGAAGACCCCTGAGTTTGTCCTGAATGTCCTAACTCCAGAATGGGAAGCAGCGTAGCCATGCCAGTGGGGAATGATGCCTGTGAAGAAGCAGTGCTCGGTAACCCAGGAACAACCACAGAACAGCACTCTGCTTTTGGATACAAAGCAGGCATGCTCTGCTGAGGTGTTCTCTCTCCTGGGACTGCAGTGAGCTGTATAAACTCATGGGGCTCCAAAAAAGAAGATGAAATTGTTCACACCTCATATTAGCTGTTTCTAGATCTCTGATGACACAACTAACTCTTATTATAACCTTCAAAACAAAAAAACACCCAGAAACTTGAGTTTAAAAAAATTTAGGCATAGATTCCTAAGTAAAGCTTTTCCAAAGAATGTCAGCACTGCGAACACAGTACACAAAGTCCTTAGATTTTAAGCATTTGCTTTATCAGGTTTGCAGCATTGCTTCTTAGCGTTGTATACCATATACTATATTAGAAAATATGCTAAAACTCATATTATCATTGAGATTATTAGTATAAGTACTGTTGAGTAATCCAGTGGAGATCAAATGCAATGGTAGTTTTCACCTATATATGTAGGCTTATATTTCTTTTTAAGTACAGGGCTTCAGTATTAACCATTTCATTTCAATAACGATAGTATTACCTGTTTCAAATTAACATTCTGTTTACACATATTGCTCTAGATAAGAAATAATTGCTACAGCTGTCAGAATAAGAATAAATAAAACTATTGCTCTGAACCAGCTTTGCTGAGGGGTAAGTCATATGGAATATGAACGTCAAATCCTGTGTAGAATAAAGCCGTATTACCCACGTGACATAGCTACTCCAAATGTGCTCAGTTCAAAATGCAGGTAAGACAAACCAACTTCTTCTAAGCATGTAATTTCAGTACTTGAACTTCAGTAGAGAGGAATATGCAGACTGCAACTTCTCAAACCCATGTTGCTTACTTATAAAAAGCTCCCATGCAACAGAAAAACATCTTTAAGGCTTCCAAAATTTTCCTTTTAATATTACTGGATGCATACTGAGAAACCAGAAGAACAACCTGACCTAACAGACTTGTCTGCTGTGTTAACAGAAACACAAAATAAATGGGAAAAAACCATGAATGAAGCCCACTCATTTTTCACATTCAAGAGAGCAGGATATCCAGTTTTGGAGAAGTGAAACGAGAAATTTAGTAACAACAGGAATATTATGAATGAATTATTATCAGTGGTCCTGCCTCAGATTTTTATCTATTTCCAATCACATAAGATTTAAGATTAATCTTATCGAGAAGTAAAAATTACAGTTTGTCTGTAATTAATCTTTTAAGATTAATCTTGTACATTTGTTCTGAAACATGATTTCCAGCTTTAGGTCTACATAAATCACAAGACGTTCTCAAAATCTTTCCAAGGCTGGAGGTAATTCTAAGGGAATTTCAGATAAAAAATATTTAACCTTTCTCCAAAATTTCCAATAGAGCTTTGTGAAATATGCAAAATAGCTGGGTGTTTAAAAGAGTAACCTTTAACATTTTAAGCCATCACAAGTGCAAACTTTTGCTCAACGTATTATTGTAAACAAGTGGAGGTAGAATGGATATATTCAACGCTGCTATTCCACGAAAGTAAATGAAAAGCTGTTAACAAATACCTTCCAAATAGTTGATATAGTCTTCTAGTGCCTAAGATTTATTTAATAGACAAGTATCTGGTTGTCAGAACAATCAGCACTACTGCCAGCTTACCTCTTTTTAAGAGGAATGAGTCTGTCATCCCAAGAACATTAACCAGAATATATCCTTCGCTGGAGTTAATACACAACCATTTTTAGATCTCCAAAACTTTCAAAACTGTCATTTGACAGCATGAGGTGATGAAAAAAACACCCACGTTTCATTTGATCCAATATTTTTCCAAACACTTGAGGATACTGTGCTGTACTCGGTACTCCAGCATTTTGAAACTACACTTAGGAGAATGTGCTGGCTTAAAACAACAAATTCACTTTTTTACAAGTGAAGTCAGACTGAAAAAAACACAGATATCCCTTTGTGATATCCACAGATTTGTATGCATACCTTTTTCCGTGTCACTTCCTGACACTAGATGAAAGAACTTGCATGGAAAAATCTACTTACACTTTGAAAGCAAGATGGAGTGATGTTCAGATTTTAACATTTGTCGGATGGGAATGAAGTGTCACATTTTCACCTGCTCATGTTTTATTATCGTTTTCAATACTTCACTTAAGACTTTTGTTATTCTTTATCTTCTGAACTACATGCTTCTGTACTGCTGTCTAATGGAATTTTATCTTTCCTAAATTACCACTGAGTATTGAGGTTTTAGCATAGAAATTATAGTTCTAGAAACAGAGACATCCAGTGCTGATGTGAAACTGTAAAATGCCTTTAAAACCTGGAAGTTTGCAAACATCATTGGCAAGTACAATAAGCATTACATGTTCTAGGCAGCAATGTATTATTTTCTGCTTTTACACCTCTGTTCCAGCCTTCCCTTATTTCGGTGTGTCAAATTGTTACACTGTGCGTTTTGGTAGCCACGACTACATTTCTACCCAGCCTGGAACAATGGGACTTCACCCTTGATTAGTCTTTCTAAGTAGTGTCACCAACCCTGAAGAGTGCACGCACTACATCACAGAGCACATCACAGTCCTGATGTTAGACAGATGCAGTATTTCTGACGAGTCCGAATGCTGTATAGCACAACGATGAATGTATAAAAAAGTTCTTTGCAAATATTATAGTTAGTTCAAGGTCTTTAAGTGAGGTATAACCTCATAGTAAAACCTTAAAAATGAAAGCCATCATGGATTAAGAAGGATCCTGTGGATTAGTGATCTGTAAAATCATGAGGCAGAAGCAGAGCAGCAGCAAGCATTTCTGAACACGGCTGATTACTGTTGGCCAACTGCCCATTTTAGAAAGCTGCCCTTCTGTATTTCTTTGGGAACTGAAGAATTTCAAAGCTGAAGAATGAGTTTGGGCAGGTGCAAAAAGAGCAAGAGTCCTTTGTACAAGTGTCCAGCTTGGAGTTAAAAGTTTCTGCGACAAAAAAATAAAAATGTACTGAACTGCAGCTTTTGCACAGCTAGGTTAAACCTGAAAATATGTACTGAATGGTGTCATTTTATTTCACAGCAGAAAACACAAGGATTTTTATGTCCCCTACCCCAAAACATTGAGAGGCATGGGTTCTAAGAATTTTTCAATATTTCTCAAGTATATTAATTATCTGCTGTGTTATATATATTATGCCTATATCCATCATATCCAGTAATTTCTTTGGAATCACATACAAAGCTCAGAGGAACTCATAGCCAATCTAAACTAAAAATTCATAAACCATGTAAGCTAAAGCTTGTATTCCACTTCATTTTATAAATTAAACCCAAAATATTATGTCCAGAATTTCACTGCATCAGGTTTATCTCTAGGAACAGACAGCTATCATCAAAATGGTAGTTTCATTTTGCTGAGACAGAGGGGGTTGTCGTTTTATTGCACATGCTTTTTGTTGAAATAGTCCTAACCTTTTTCTCCCATTTCTAATCTGCCAGCAGTTGCTGTTCTGTCACATATCAATCCACCTTCTCCTCAAATACTGTAAATCATTCTGCCCAGAAACAATATTAACACCTGAGGAGTCTCCCACTCAAGATTCACAGCTCTTATGCACTTCACATTCTCTTGTAATGTCTACAAGTCACTCACCCATGGCCTCCCCATTATGCTGTTCTTACCACCTGCTGCCTTTCCTAAGGACTTTGTGTTCACTAACCCCACGATGAGTTGGCTAACCTAACTTGCCTACGCTTTTGGGTTGTACACACTTTGTGTCCCATACCTAGCACGGCACAACCAAATACCTTACTGGGGCTCATAAGAACATAAAAAGTACAAGCTAAGAGAAGTCAACACATAAACGTCACATCCTATGAGTGCTTCCTTCTCACAATCTTCTAGAATGTCACCTTGTTTGACAACTTTATGCTATAAGATGTTTAAGCATCACGGCCACTTTTAAAAACCACATCACTTACTATTTACATTTTTTTTTAGACCAGCACTGGGAAACATACTTTAGACTAAAGGCTTTTTGACAGCTGGCAGTGTGCAGGATTAGTCAGAAAGCATTCGTAGTATTTGTTCACAGCCTGTGTTTGATTTAGGGGTTTATATATACATATATATATAAATATACACATATAGAAATTGAAAGAAAAGGGTATTTCTGACATAACCTTCATTTTGCTGACCTGAGTCTTGCTTATTTGAATATACCCCACGCCCAAGGAAAAAGAAATAACTGCATGTGTAGCATGACGGTGGCCACTAATACCTCACTGAATAAACCCTCATGCAAATCCCAGCTGTAAATATAGGTTAAGTCTTCATATTATTAAAAGGGTATCTCCTTAAGTACATATTAGAATTCTTTGTGCATCTGCTTGACTAACATAAAACCCTGTCCATATGCTGTTACAAGAATTTTTAACAGAACAATTTCATTGTGGAATTAAGTCAAACAGACAGACTTTAATAGCAGAACTATGGGATATAAGCCATTTTTAATTGAACGGTGCTATTGGCAGTCTACTTAACCCTCTTAGGTTTAGAACAAAATGACATAGATTTAGATTTTATATTTAATAACAATCTCTTTCCCAGCCATCCTCTATTTGTAACCGTTTAAGTCTTTCAATTCCATCAGATTTTGAAGGGATAAGCTACTAATAAATGCAGTTTTATATCTCTATTTCATTTAAGTACAGAAATAAGTAAGTAAATAGGAATATAGTTACGGAAATTCCCAAGGAAAATCTTTCTGTGGTTTAACTTCTAATCCATTTTTATTTTGGTATTACTACAGATAGCATCTTAGCTTCAAAATAAGGAACAAGCTGCATATTCAGTTCTCTTTCAGATATTCTAATAGCTCAGCATGCAGCTGGAAAAGTAAACACAAAACATTTTCAGGCTGGTGATTGCTTTTGAACTTTTATGTTTGACTAAGAAACTTCTACAACAGCAGTCTTTCTAAAGATTTCTTCAGAATTTCTGAAGTCTAACAACATGGATGTGCTGGAGCACTACAGAAATAATTTAAACCTGGTATGAAAGTCCATAAATACTGAAACCCACTCAAATCAACTAAACTATACAGAGTATGTACATATGTGTGACTACAAAACTTTATGACTTCATATACTTATGTCTCATGCATTTCTTAACTGCTTAAAACAAATCCTCATGAACGGTTTTGCCAACATAAGGGGAAAGATGATGAAAGCTGCTTAAAATTTTACTCTTTTCTAAATAAATGTTATATTGAAGCTTTTTCTCTCCATTAATTTCTGAAAAGCAGAAAGAAAACTAACAAAAAAATCTCTCCACTGGAAGTACAACTCTTGATATTATGATTATTATTAAAAATTAATTAAAAAAGAATTCTATTATGAAAACCATATTTCATTTAAAAGGCATAGAGAAATCCACTGCATGCAAGTTGACAGCAGAATTTTAAAGTCAGAAATAGTTATTTTTATCTTGGTCACCAAGAACAATTAACATTTTGGAATCCGAACGGAGTCAGTGCTAATGGTGGTGACTTGCTGGGTGGAATATATTGCATCTCCCTTCCCTAGAGTGCTGTTGATATCAGAATTCTACAGAGAAGAGAAAAACAGAGAAAAAATAGTTGTCCCTGAAGTGCATGTGCATGACTCAGAATGTGTGCAAGAGACAGATCAGTGGAGTGAGAAGGTGCTGTTTATACACAGCTCCTTTACAGAGAAGAGAAGCTTCAGGATTACTTTCAATTATCACTATAAAAATAACTTGACTGTAATACTGTGAGAGCAAGAGGCTGAATTTAGCTAATGATTTTGGCCCTCATTGTCCCTTTCACTTCCCCAAGCAGCAAATGAAGAATTTCCCTTTATCTTTCTGCTTAAATAGGTGTGTATTCATGTGAGTTTCCTCCCTCAGGAAAACGCAGTAATAGTCCCTAATTACAAATGTGCAAGCATTCAGTGCAATCTGTACATTTTTAACATACAAAGCTTTTTGTCAAATTCCTTGATCTCTCAGTATCAGGTGTCTGACAACACAGTTGGAAAGGTGTGATGGCAACAGGGCATTATAAGGCTGAGTCTCTGTTTAGGACTCTATTATTTCCTCTGCATTAGTTTCCTCACATTATTCCTCCTTGAGGGAGCTGTATTACTCTTCTGTTCCTCCCATCTCCACGTGGAAGATCCTTGATACCAATAATCTGGAGAACTGGAGCAAGTAATGGTGTAAAATTAGCTAATCCTATTTTTGCATTGTTTGTAGAATTTGTTCTCAGATGGAATGTTTTCTTTTGTTTCAGCAAAAGCACAAGTTTTTCTTTAAATCAGTAACTGTTTTTCAGTGTAATCCATTCTATTAACTAGGAGGCCCAGATAAGTAGAAGAACTAGCTGGAGAAAAGAAAAATAAAATAACCACTGTAAAATAATGTTCAAAAAGGGGTTGAGTAAACAATTTTTATTTAATAGCAGATTACAATCAATTATTTTTGTTTTATGGCTATAAATTACTTTTAATTCAGGGGTACTCATTAGGATATACTGTTGGTGTCCATGGAACTCTGTTGTATCTAAACTGTGAAGCTAGAAGGGCTTTATTTGCTATTACTGGTTTCAAGTTATATAATTTTCATCACAGACATTATTTGCCTTTTTGGTTTTCCAAGTTTTTATCATCTGACCTGTGCCAAACAGAAGAATCTGAGCACTAAACAACACTCGATATATTTAGCATCAGATCAAATTTCAGACAGTATAATTCTACCTTTGGAGCACTTACCCACCACTTGTTGACACCACCACCACACCTATGACCAGATCTTAAAACAGAACAAATGTCACTTGTACTGCTTTTCCATTAGATGGACTCCACAGTAGTATCTGGCTTTAAACTTTCATGGCATCTGCACACTCATACGACCATGGAGAGTCAACTGCTGCAGTAATGGAGATATTGTGGCACATAGAGCCAGGCTCTTGTGCTTTGTGAGTAAGGGCCATAGCTGGCACACATAGAAAGCCTGCAATAATTATGTAGAAGTTTCTGCACCATTACGTGCACAAATGTATCAGGGAGGAGCAAAAAAGGGACCTAGTTCCTTCCTATTCAAAGCCAGATTAAGGTAATCTTACAGCCAGAGTAAGGTTGCGTGCTTGTAGTCTCCTTGTGCTGCAATCCCACATCCGCCTACAACAGTGAAAACCCTTGGGGATTGCAGAGTGGGCAGAACACTGTTCTTTGATGTATCTGAGATGCTCTGACTTTAACTGTTGCATTCAAATATGCAATAAGTGCATGCAGTATCAAATTTATTTGGTTTTGAAGATGGCCAGAACTTCCCAGCTCAAGTGAGGCTGAAGGTCAATAGTCTGAAGTCTCAGAGAGATTACTAGGGTGTTAGCTACTTAGTAATCATGACAATGCATGATGGAGGTAAATACTCATTAGGAGCTATAGATCAGCACTTGATTCTTTTATTCATTTTCCATCTCTGCCACTTGCTTCCTTATCATTGTTGCCCATTTCACTGTTGCAAACAAATTACTCAGGCTGTTTTTCACTTGCTTCTGTCTATTGGATTTTCTTTGACAAGAAGGAAACTAACTTTGTTCAAGAGTTATTCCAAAAGTGTTTCCTTACAGCCTGGTACCATTAACTCCAGCACATCACCCAGTACATGGTATCTAACCTCAGCTTCAGGAAAGCATGAAAAACCTTCCAAAAAGCATCACAATGTTTTTCAACCTGTCTTTGACTTCTGCTGTACCACAAGACCAGTTAAAGTCCATTTCAAAGTGAAGATGATTAACGCTCCAGTTACCTTATCAAATAATTACTCTGACTGAGACCACAATGAGCTATTGATGATGAGGAGGACTGGGACACTATTGGCAGAGGTCTTGCAGTGAAATTTGGGACATAACTGGATTAATGGAATCATTAGGGTCTGGAGCACAAGCCCTTTGAGGAGCGGCTGAGGGAGCTGGGGTTGTTTAGTCTGGAGAAGAGGAGGCTGAGGGGAGACCTGGTTGCTCTTTACAGCTCCCTGAAAGGGGGTCTGTTCTCCTGGGTAACTGGTGATAGGACAAGAGGAAATGGCCTCAAGCTGCATGAGGGGAGGTTTAGATTGGATATTAGGAAAAAATTCTTTACTGAAAGAGTGGTCAGGCATTGGAACAGGCTGCCCAGGGAAGTGGTGAAGTCATCATCCCTGGAAGTGTTCAAGGAATGAAATGTGTAGACGTGGTGCTTGAGGACATGGTCTAGTGGGTGTGGTAGCATTGATGGTTGGACTAGATGGTCTTGTGGATCTTTTCCAACCTTAGTGATTCTGTGATTCCATGATTCCTGCCCTTTTAGTTATTACTTCTCGCTTTTTGCAAACATCGTTATACTTTAAATTTCTCACTGTGATTATTAAAACTAAACCAACTTTTTCCTTACAAAAGAGGTTGGTGTCCGTAGCCATGAGGGGACCCTGAGAGCCCAAGTCCTAAACACATTCCTACATCATGTTTAGCAGAGGGAACCTTCAGCAGATGACAGACAAATTGACAATAGAAAAGTTCATAATTATGCTGAGCACCAATTCCCTAGATTTAGTTTTAAGTACATGCTGTGCAGGAAAGAGGATATGTTTGTACAGGAAATCTTGAGATGCCTCATTTAAGAAGTGTTTTAAAAAAGAAATTTTGCCACCATTGCAGTGTTTTATAAGTCCAATGACACATCTAGTACTCAGAAGCTTTTCTTGCAGTAAAACAAATACTGCAAGTGAAACAGTATAGATCATTGACTTAAGGCGTGTGCTGTGAGTCCCTGTATAGCCCCCTTCCCTAAGCATTGTTTACTTGCTTGCTGAGGAAGCAGTGGAAGATATGTAACATGTTACAATGGTAGATTTAACAGAAGATTTTGCAGGCTACCTGACAAAGCAGATAGATGTGTAGCTTGGAGAAACACTACTTAGACACTTACACTGTTACTTAGAAAGAGACATTTGTTAGACTCCTACCCTTTGGTGGTATTGTCACCTCCTCAAATGAAAGCAAAGCAAATACCTTTGTACAGAAGTCGCTACCATAGTCCCTGTCCATTATTCAAGTAACACGTTACTCGAACAACACTGTGTTGATGGCAAGTATCTTTACATACACAATAAAGAGGTATTAACAGCAGTACTACATATAATCAGAAGAATTAGCGCTTCATATGTGTTATGAATAGTATTAACTAAAGGTTATATTATGCTCTAAAACAATCCTGTATCCTGGTGTAGCTTTGTACAGAGGCATCACTGAATTCTGTATTGCATCGTTAACCTCATTTAATATATTATTTTTAATACCTAGTTATGGATACCGTGGTAGTGCATTTCTTCTGCTCATACTGCTGTGAACGTATGTGAACAATGATCTTCTATGACAAATGCTTAACAATAAAAGTGCACAGGTGACTTTCAGGAAAAAAAAAATATCCAGAAACCAAACTATATGCCACAGCTAGCAATGGTAAATAGGTGGTTAAGAAAGGCAACTTGTAAGAGGAGGCAAGATGTGCAAATGACAGTGGAGCTAAAGTGTGGCTACTTAATGCCTGTCTCCCTACAGCTGGTACAGAGTGCCCACTCTCCCATCTGCCTCAAAACAAATATATCCATTTGGGAGATGTAATTTATAAATATAGACAACGCGCCTCTAACAGGAAAAGAAGTGTCGTAGCAGATCTATTAATGTTCTCACGGTTACACAGTTTTAGTCCAGTCTTAATGTCCAGGAGCCCTACTCACTTTTTACATGTAGCCATAGTCATATTCCTGTACTATAAATAAATTAAAAATAAATAATAATTCTGGTAAATCTGAACAAGCTGGTAACAACGAAGGAAAGGACGTGATGGTCAAACTATGCCTAATAAAATTAATAAAGACTATGTTCTGCTTTAGACTTTCTATGAGAAGCAGTACATAACTTTAGTTGTTCACACTCTATCCTCAAATAAAATAAAAGAATGCTGAGCCAACTATTAATAAAAAACCATTTATTTGCTTTCGTACGTTATTTTAATAAACACATTTCACATGCACTTGTTCCTGTCTATTGTTTTGTCATTAGAACATATAGAATTACTAGGAAGGCCAACAGTGTATTAATGTTACAGACACTGAAACAGGGGAAATGTCTGAAATATTAGCCTAATCTTTAACTATATAATAGGATCAAGATAAAATATTGTATAAATTCATGTCTGTCCCCCCATTGTCTTGACAGGTAAGCTACAGCAACACCTACTTCCTACCAGTTAATTTTTTTACCAACAAATCAAAAAATATAACTTCAGAATATGAAGATGCTTGGGGGCAGAAGTGAGGGATATTATTGGGAAAGAAGGCTGTATCCAGTGATTAAGAACTAAAAATATCCCAAATATGATTTCATATTAGGAGAAAATGGAATCACTGTAATGAAAACTGAACATTAGTTTAGCATGGAACCACTGCTCTGTTGTACAGTGGGATTTACTGTAGTGCCACTTCAACACATAAATTAGTTGAGTATATAAAAAAAATCAGCTTTAATTTCAACACAGTTGCACCAGGTAAAAGTTCTCAGAGATAAATAAGGTCAAAACCATGACGACTTTGAAATACAAGGAAGCTTGCTGGAGAGCAGCTTGCATTATAACTAAGCAGTGTCTCTAACGCAGTCTGAGTAATAGTAGCTTAGTGCAACTGTGTCAATCTGCTACGCAGGTACACTGAGCACACTCCCCCGCTGATAAAATCTCTCATGACATAGACAGAAAATAAGCAACACAAGTATTATCACTTCATACATGGACAGAGAAAGATCTGCCCCTCAGCTTTCCCCTAAAATATAATTTTACCTAAAATTTAACTGTCCAAATCTCTTAGAACTGAGACCTTATCTCAGAATATTAAAAAAAAAAAAGAGGCAGATTATTATCTAACTGCATAAATACTCCATGTATTAATAGTTTAGGACAGAATTTATTTTGCAAAAGAAAATAAAATCTGACTTTGTGCTTACCAATTACAAGTTTCCCTTAAAGCCACTGCAGTGGACTCAATTATTCCAAAACCAATTAAAGAGAAATAAACAGAATAAACACATAGAATTAATTATACAGGGTTTTTTTCAGATTTAAAAATTATTTGTTGTTTTGACAATTAAAAAATTGCTTGCATTAATTGAAAATTCCCCTGCGTTCCTGAATTTATCACCATAACCAATATTTACAATATCTTTGACACATAATTCATTCATGATTATGAAGAATTAATTAGATTCTATTGAGAGCTGTAACTGACTCTTACCAGGCTAAGAAAGTATTACAATAATATCGTATTATTTAAATACTGAAAGTGAGAATACAGGCCCTGCAGGCTTTATACCGTGAAATAATCACAAACATGTGTACACATGCAGATTTAGGATTTTAGGAGAGCTAACTGTGGAGGGCCTGTTTTTATTTGGGAAGAAAAGTTGCTGATTTTCTTTGGTCTCATTACATACAGACTGCCAACACAATAGGACAGTATTTAGTCATAGAAAGCGTTTTTGTATTCTTCTATTTTTCTATGACTACCAATTTCCAATGATATTTTTAACAGAGGAGGTAGATTTCATGATTTGGCTTAATACTAAAATAGATCTATTCAAGCTGAGTTGCAAACTAGAAGAATCTTAGCAGGTTATCTTCTACTTGAAAACACTGATAAACATACAGGAACAAGTAAATTAGCTTGTACCAGAATAGTTACATTATCATATTAATTGAAGACCTGTAGGTCTTAGTTAGGCAAGGAGATTATTTCATTATTTTACAGAGAGGTGCCTCAGAGAGCATTTTAATCTTTAGCCTCTAGGGAGACTTTACATGAGGGAAAAAAACCCAAACCCCAAAAACCTCAAACTCTACTGTTCTAAGAATTAACATAGAGCATGAAAGATATTAGAAGCTGTCTGTATCAGTGTACCATAACTGAAACAGCTTCAGGTCAAGGAAATGTATTATTCATTCGCTATTATGAGCTATGTGCTCTTTCTGAATGTAAATTATCCTCTGTAATTATTTTTAAGTTTTAAAGAGTATCATTCATAAAGTCTATAAAAACGATGTTTTGATTAAAATAATCAAAATTCCTGTACAGCATCCCAGAGGGCAGCCGCAATGACAGGATAAATTACAAAAGTCCAGCAGTTCAAGACTGTGTAGATTAGAAAGAGGTCATCGACTTCAAAGAGTGGCAGAGTGCATGACTGCCAAAGAGAAAAGCAAAACAACTTT
This sequence comes from Eurypyga helias, assembly GCF_000690775.1. Lineage (NCBI taxonomy): Eukaryota > Metazoa > Chordata > Aves > Eurypygiformes > Eurypygidae > Eurypyga > Eurypyga helias. Next base: position 41,552 of record NW_010230044.1, on the reverse strand, counting down.
TTCACTGATTATTTTTGGGTGGAGGGAAGGGAGGGGGAATACTAATGCTGCCTAACAGAGGCATGCAGGTTGGAAGCCAAACTGCCCCAGCAGACAGTGGGCAGGGTAGATTTCTGCCAGGGTGATTCAGGCCACTTTCAGGAGATGTAACAAGCTGATATAACAGTTGACAGGTTCTGAAAGGGCACGGTCCATTTCCATATGCTGACCCTATGCACCTCCATGGCTTATTTGACTCCCCTGTGAAATCACTTAGTAAGCCCAGAAGTTTTCAAGGGGAATAAAAAACCCCAAAGTTCCATGGGTGTGATTTAAATAATTATTATTTTAAAACAGTATTTTTGTTTAATTTCAACATAATTCAAAGTTCTTCTTATCACCCTGCGTGTCCAACTGGTGCAACACAAATTAGAAGTGTACATAGCTCCTACTGTACAAGAAATATTAATCTGAAAGAAGGTTCTACAATGAAACTTCCTTTGAAATAATTCTGTTTTTCAAAATTGCCTGGAGGGAAACATAGGAAAACAGAGATCCAAGACAGCAGCTATCTTCTCAGTACACATCAACACTTTTTTTCCTTCTCTATGTATCTACCTACCTTCCACCTATCCTCCCACCTGTTAGGTCGTATCCTCACACAGGGAAACTTTTGAGAAAATCATTCACAGTTCAGGATTTTGAGTTCATGGAGTTTGCAGCCTTTGCTCTCCTAATAATTACAAGGTTTATAATCTCCCAGATGCTGCACGAAAAAAGCATGAAAACCCCACGCAGGATTAAATACTTATAGGAAAGATTCTCTTAAGCCTACAAAATTATAGGGTTACTCATGAGAGGTTCCGCATTTCTGAGTTATACTTTGTGTCATCCTACTGCTTCTGCACTAGGCATAAGCATAAACAGTTCTTACCACACCATTACTGTGCGCTCTTTGTTCCTCTAGAAGAATGAGAAAGAGAATTAACTGAATTCTAGTGCAGCTTTCTGTTAGAAATACTGCCAATTCTCTGAGGGAGCGTGAGACATTTTTACAGCTGCTCCTGAGTTTCAGCTCCGGCTCAATCTGGCATGTCTCCTCCAGACCAACAGCCAGCTTTGGTGAGGGTAGTATAACTGAAACTGTTCTTAGGTAATACTGAAAGATCTACAAATTACAAAAGCCAATGTAATTGGCCAACATCAGAGTGGTATGTCACATTTGATCAAATGAATGTACGCATAGTCACTTAAAGCACAGGAACAGGCTTGTTGTGTATATTCTAATAGCAGAAATTATCTCTCAGAGTCAACCAATACTACCTACAAAGAAGTGTATATAAAATGCATTATTTACTCAAAAGCAATTTGAATGCTCTGTCCCATCCCCCCCCCCCCCCCTTTTTTTTCTTGAGTAACATTGCAAAATAAGACTGTTTTGTTCATTTTGAAGCAGAACACATCCCTCTGTTATTTCATGTCACAGGGGCATTTCCCATTAAAAGGTAATTTGTTCTTCACAAGGCTCAAAAAAAGCCTCCAAACCCCCCCACCCCCCAATTACAGTGAATTAGGTTCTCTTTTGCTGTCTGGACCCTTTGTAAAGCTCACACGCAGCACACAGGTGCATCAGTTGGCAGCAGCACGTCTGCAGTCCTGCCAGAACATGCTCATTCCCTAAGTTGGGGCTGATATCCAGCTGATAGAAGGTAAGAGCTCTAACGTGCATCAGTATACAAAAAAGCACAGTCATAATCATTCTCCTAATATTCTCTAATTGCAGTGCACTGACAAAATGAAATTAATTTCAGCAGAGAGCAGAGCCCACTGCTCCATAAATTAAGTACCTTTGTCTTTTTCTTTTATTTTTTTATACAGAAGCGATTTGTGAAGAGTGAAAACCATTCTCCCCCCTGTGAACTCTATAATATTAAAATTGCCACAGACATTTTCAACTGTTTCTTCATTTGATGAAAAGTACATTTCTTACAGGTGTTCTTCATAAATAAAAAAGAGCTATAATTACTGAAAATGGCTTGTGTAACATGCAGTATGGTAATTACCAGGCAGTTTTGATTAGCTATGCTACACTGGATCACTGGAGACATTAGGGGGCAGCCTTGGGTTCCCCCTCCCAGTCTAAGTCTACACACCAGCATGAGTGTCCCAGAAGTTCTGGAGGCTGCAAAAAGGAATTCTGATTGCATGTAGCAAAACTAATTTTAACTTCATAAAATACAATAAAAACTTTCCAGTATGTATTTCTGCATTTTGTGAGATAAAAGATGTCCTTTTCAAATTGAGAAAGATAGCTGTTTCTAAAGAACTTAAAACTATTTAGATATACACATACTTTGCAGCTTCAATCTTGCAGTTTTCTTCAGAAAATACAGTTGAACTTCGGTGAAGAAAACCACTTTCATTAATAACTTGAATCTAACCTTGTCAATATTTAAGAACCCCTCCCCAACCAATTTTAGTGTCTAGAATCCCAACGGAATGAAGATGCACAGTATGGCTTGAGCAACTTTGTAATATATGGGCAGGAGTAGATTATACTTTTTAAAGGCCTTCAGTACCTTTAATAATGCATAAGTAACCTTTATCATTAATAAAAATGTCCTTTGGTCATTACCTTAAAGTCAGAATAAAATATCACTGGCAGTTAAGTAAGTCCTGCAGTAGTACCTGAATACAGTAAATTCCATGTAAATATATTTACAATAAATCCTATCTAAATATATTACAAAAGAAGGGATGAATTAGGATTTTATAATAACAATCTTCCTAAAATCTGAGATTGGTTTTACTGAATGAACACGTACAATTATTTTTATTTTAGCTATCTCGTTAATTTAGTGGCCTCTTTTTTTTTCAATTACAGCTTAATCCAATTATCTAATGGATAACATCTTTATATTATTTATAATTAAACAGTGGCATTTCAAAGACATTAGAGAAAACGTTGTTTCTCATATGTAACAACTACATTACACTCAGCATATTAAATTTCAGGTAGAATTCTGTGCAAAGGTCCTATGCAATTTTTGCTATAATTTTATTCACGATATTTTGCCACTCTTTGACTTTCCAAACTGAATTGCTTTCCAATTACTCAACTTAAGCACATTTGTCTGAAACATATGTCTAACCTTTTTGGCTGTTTGAGGGTTGTTCGTTATGGTAATCTCCATCAGTTTAGTCAACTTAAAAATCCCCACTGATCCCTTCACATAAAAGGTTTAAAGACTTGGAGCTTAGGATCTTCCTCACTGTTAGCAGCAGAAGCTCATTCAAAGCATTCTTCTACTCTAGATGAAGCTAATCCCTTGTCAGAAAGTAAACAAGGAGTTTTGCATTTCACACAACAAAACAAACACACACACAGAACAGTAACAGAACACACCAAAACAACAATCTTAAATAGCAATTCCGCAGGGCTTCACTCAGATTTCAGCTGAATGCATAAGGACTCTGAAAATGCTGAACTGGCCTAGACACACAAAGCAGCATGACACAAATACAGAGCACGGCTTAAATGACAGGCCACAGCTCTCCTGAATACACCCATGAAATAATAATAACCAGGCGTAAGGTGTGCGTATCCAGATCTTAGTAATAAAAGCACCATTTGCACTGCATTAATGTGTGATCATAAAAACTTTAATTCCCTCAGGGATCATGCTGGACATAAGATATCTCACTTACTGGACCTACAATTTTCTAACCTTGTTTTCTAAACCCATGGTTCACCAGACAACTTTAATCTTTGCCTTTTGGTGCTTATTCAAGTAATTGCACAGCAGCTTGGCAGCTTTTGGGACTCCCAAATAACCTGCCCTGGAGGCCACAACATGGTTGTAACACTACCACGCTCTCTAGGTTCGTAACATCAAGAATGAAGAAATAATAGCAAGCTCCTGCTATCAAAGGAATTGTTTATTCCATATATATATGTATATGATGACTGTGGCCTCCTGACCACTGACCCCTGTAACACTGGACCTGTCCAGAAACTAAAATCTCACTCCTCAGTGCGACGAAGAGCTGGGGCAGCATTTACTTAACATTAAACCAGTCAGATCTCACACCTGACCAACAGGTGGGAGGACTTAAATTTTCAGAATAGTGATTTGTAAGTGTTGAGAGTTACCTAAAAACCTTGGTTCTTCTTGGAATCATTAAACAGACCAATTTGAAGAAAGAAAGTAGGATGAGTTATTGACGTGTACTTAAGCACGGAAACAAACAAACAACAACAAAAAAAAACCCCAAAACACACTACTAAGCCATTTCAGAGCAGAGTGTAAAGCCACCATTTGCATCAGCTGAGACAGAAGTGCTTGCCCACCCTGCAAAAGACAAATACGGCACAGTGCTCCCAGAAAGAGTCAGCACAAAGGCCTAGATCTTTTCTTCAAGTAGCCAAATGCCCTTCCTGGGCAAAGGGAATAGACAGCTAATAAAACCCAAAATCTCTTCCAAACCCACTGCACATCTGAGGAAAAGGAGAGGTATTCAGGCTGGGTCTTTAAAGTACCTTTCTCTCATTGAGTCAAACCACTTGTCGTCAAAGCTGGGCGTTCCTGAAGTCTGCAGCATTGCTGCATGAACTATGTAGGTGTTACTCAATGAGGAACAACATATGGAAGATACTGAATAATTTATTTTCTTGAGAAATCTGAAAGAAAAATACTTGCTAGTACAGGCTACACAAGAATGATGTCAATATGCAATGAAAACTTCAATAATAGTATGTGAATTTTAAAAAAAGGATTTTACTTTTATTGTTCAAATAGTTTTGCTTTATTTTTTCTCAATTAGAAGACACTTTAGTTGCTTTAACTTTGCTATTTTACTAATGAAAAAACCCCACCCCTATGATACCTGGATTAAAAATATCTGATTTTATCTTGTTTATCTAATGTTTATACTTTCGTGAAGGTTAATTTCAGTCTCCGGATTCTTTTTTTAATACTTGTTCAAGATGACCCATGCTGAGCTCTGCCTTACTTCTTATAGCAGAATTTCTATTTTTTTAATGAATAGTTCTGTAGACTGATGATGAGTTTAACGTGGATAGTCTTTCTATAAATTATGTGAAGTCAGTTAGAGAAATATCAGGTTCATTTAGGATATTCTGTGCTTATCCAAAGTATTATTGCTAAAAATGGAATACTTTTAACAGCTTCTTGACACACTAGACTTTACTCCTCTTTCACTTTTTTATGGGTGCCAACCTTCGAAGTCTCTGACCTTGCAAATTATCAGACCATGTGCTTAATTTTAAGCACAAGGAATTTCACGTGCTTCAGAAGGTCATCGCATTTGAGTAAGTTCAGGATGTCTAATACACTTTGATGAACCTAAAGCTGCAATGTTTATAATTCACTAACAAAAACGTGGCTTGATTTGTCCAATCAAAACCATGTGTTGATTAATAAATAGTGAATGTGACTTCACTGTCTTGCTAATTAGAAAAACTTTACAACATTCTTTATGCACCTGTTTTAAGATTAAATATCATTGTTAAAAGCATTATGGAAATACAGCTAACACACAATTGTCTTCTCCTAGTATTGTTCTTTATTCATTTTGCTACTTTCCCCTTGTCTTCACACATACTTCAGTCTTCTTCATTAGCATATTTGCAGCAAGTAGAACACTACATGATAAAACTAGATTACTAAAGCCATTAGGAATATTCAAATTAAATTAAGCAGCAGCGGGTTAGTAAACTGCTTTTCAGCTATATTTCTCTTCTTAATCACAGCTGCAGCCACTTGTAGAGGTGGTTGGGTAGTAACAGGCACTTCTGTTAAGAGATACATCTCAGAGTGACTGTTACAGACTCTGTGGACCACCAGGAAGCTATGACTAGGCTAAATTAATCATTTTTTTTAAACCTGCCTATATATAGAAAGTCAGTTAACTGTCTGTTTAGCAGTAATTAACTGCTGTGAGGAAGTACATTCAACTCTAGTATTGTTCTGCTTCGACTGAAAAACTAGCAAAAAGTTACAGATGATCCATGTTGGGATACCTTCATTACTTCTGAGTCTATGTGCTCAGAGAGATGGATGACTGAGCTGGAGCTTGGGTGCCAAAGATCACACATTTCTGGAGGAAGGGGCCGTGGGACAGCTTTGGTACCCACCCTGGGGAGGCTGGGCCTCTGGGAAAGTAGACATCCAGCTGGGCAAGGGAATGAGAGAGTTGCAGCCTAATCAGCCTGGGCAGATTGAATGGAATTTAAGTCAAACATCATAAAATGCAAACCTAGCAGCAAATGCTGGGTGAGTGTCCAGGTCGGTCCACTGCAATGAAACACCTTGCTTTTAAAATTTCTACATTAAAATGGTTTAATGCAGGCAAATGGACTCAAAACTAGGAAGCTCAGTAGTATTTTTGTTACAGCAGAAGATGGATTTGTTACATCACGGAAACCCCATCTGCTGTATTGGTAATATCACACCAGTTGTCAAAATAATAAAACCATTAAGAATGCACAGGACAAGAAGTGTGAATACAAAATAGAAGGTATTAGCTTCTTTACAAATGATCTGCAATAAACAAAGAATTAAAACAAAACTAAGCATGCAGTGCATTTGAATAGCAATGTGTCCTTGAGAAGGAGAATTAAGAGGTTGGCTTTGGGAAACATGCAAGTTCTTTGATGTTCTGATTTCATAACCATGATGTTCTTTTCTGTAGTACAATTAATTCTCATCTATGATCCATGAACAGTGCATCACAAGACTGAGATTTAATTATTCCTGCATATGAAGAGGGTTTATTTACAGGATTTGCCTCTGGACATATGTAAAACTACTGATGACTTCAATACAAGTTTCCTCAGAGTAAGAAGAGAAACATTTAGGTTTAAAAAGAGTTAAATTGAATTCATTAGTCCCTATAGGTATATAGAGATATATAACTACTATTTTTCTTGCCAATACTATATCGCAGTAACTGTACCACATTGCATAAAGCTGTAAGGATTAATTAAGCTTTTACTATTTTTAATTGGCTAAACTTAGTATAAATAGAAACATTTCAAGATCAAATTATACAGTCTTTTGAATAAGTGTTGTAATGGATTATCTAGGTAATGTACAGTGGAAAGTTGAGCAATCTAGCACAAAAAGACTAGGTGAATGTAAAAGTAATTCAGGAATAGTAGATTATTTCTCTGAACTACTTGGAGGAAGGAAGAAAGAAGAAGTATTACAACCAGGAATTATATTAGGGGATCATGGCAGTTGTGGAAGATGGGGATGAAGCTCATTAAAAAATGTTGCTAATGAGCATACATTGTATACAAGCACAGTAAAACATAAGCTATGCCTGGTTTGATACCTCAGATAGATTGATTTTGATCAATAAATCCACCCTTGAATTAAGCTGATTAAAGCAGTCACTGGCCAGGTGCTGTTCTCTTCAATGGGAGAGAAAGGATCCTCATGCCTGGTTCTTCTCTCCCTTCTCTTAAAAGGGAGAGGTCCTTTTAAGGATATTTTGTTTTGTTGGTCCTAAACTACCTACCTATTGTTCTTCATTAGCTTCTTCATGCACATGGACAGCACACGATAGGCCTTATCAGAACATGTATTTTTGGCAACACAATGAAGTCATCCTAGTTTTAGTTCACCTAGTCCTTGTTTTGTATCAAAAGCCGGTTCATTTTAATAAGCTGGAAAAAAAATCAGCTTATTTTGTAATAATAAAAATCCTACATAGAAGTAGGTAAAAGATTCCCCCCTAGCTGCAACTATCAGCAAGAACATATCCGTGAATTAGACCATACTAAAGTGTGGATCTGTGTTGGCCTCAGCATACATGCAGCAAGACTTTGGCGATGTTATGGGTCGTTATGGCAGTGTTTTTAGCGGGGGCATTAGAAGGAGGGTGAATGTGTATGTACCAGCTAGTCCCATATTTTCCTACTTCCTCAAAATGCAATCAGAAAAGTTGGTCCATTCTTATTTAAGTCCCAATCCTGATATCTGCTATGCATGGGTTCACTACTGAATTCATACACAACAAATTCAGGATCAGAATTATAATGTGTAATTTTTCATTTCTAATCCTGTTATTTCTAGTTATCCATGGTAATTATGTTTCGGTTAGCCACTTAGTATTAGACATGCTTTTCATTTAATTGGACACTGCCAATTCCCTTAGGCCTACAGTGGACTTTGAATTCAATTCCTGTGGTAGCAATGCAATTGGATTCGTTCATGTAATTCTACCATTTAAAACAATCACCCACCTTAATTATAATAAAATTGCAAGGCATGATCTGCATACATGAGATGTCAGGCAAGCCTGACATCCTTTGATCTACTCAGCTGTTTGATTATATACATGTAGATGAACGTGATGCTTAAAGACATCTGTTGTATAAGCTGAAAACAACAAATAAAAATGAACAAAGTAGTTTATCATATTTCAAAATCTAATTGACACCCTTTTCTTATAGACTTCTTTAAATGAGCAATATTGCAATAACAAGACATAGGTCTCTGAAAAATTTATCTAAATATAATCATATAAAGGAAAAAATGCTTCTATTCAAATTCCTTTTTTTTTCAGATTTTTTAAAAACCAGTTAAGGGCTAAAACATGGCAATGAAAGTTCGGAGCCAAACAGTAAATGTATAGGTGATCTGCTCCAACAGGTAACTCTGGGAACAGGAACACTCTGTTTATATACAGAAGATTTAGTCTGGCTTAACCTATTTGAATCAAATTTGTTTACTGTATTTTTAAATAACTATTGTTACACACCAGGTATTACTCCATGATGCCAGATTATCCTACACCATTGTGCCCCACTGTTTTCCTAAACTTAGATGCCTATACCTTCTCTCTAATGTACCTTAGAACTGACTATTCCCTAGATATTTGTTTCTTTTATCGCATTTCTAAAGCTCAGGCTCGGGAGGCTTGTGTATTTTTTCCCAGCATCTATTGATACTGAGAGCAATATGAGACATATCTCCAAGTCCATCCAGAAAATGAGAACGTTTTCTTTGCTAAGTCTTTGTGTGTTTCATCCTTAAAATCATCAACAAAAATGTATCTTCTTTCCAGAAAGTTGGAAGATTACTTTAAAAATAGGACTGCTGCTGTTCCTTTTCTACACTGGGTTTTGCTATTCTGCCTCATGTCCCCGAAGAGCCTACATGGAGGAGCATTTTATTTCAGACCTTTTCCTCTGTGCTTTTCTACAAGGAAAATGCCCTGTCTACAACTAACCAAGAAGTCACAAATAAGTTTAAGGTTCCCTGGGAGCCTCTCCTAAGGAATCTGTCACAGCACAAGATGGGCAAAGGCAGTCCGTTTACATGGAATTAGTTTCACCAAAAGCTTGAAAAGGAAAGAACGAGGTTATTGGTTTAAATGTAACACAGAATTAGCACCACATTTTACAAAATAGTTTCATAGACTTAAATGATTCATAGTGTCCTTTTGACAGTCTTAATTACACTGGATTTATTATATAGCTAACTTTACAAGCAGTCCATTAACAATAAATAGCACTAGTATTGTAACTGATCATGTGATACTTCCGTTCCAGGGGGTACATTACTGTTGTCCTGCTTGCACAATAGCTGACCTATAATATAAAATGTTACTTTAAAAAACCCACTTCAAATGATACACAAACTCAGTGCAAGCTTTTATTTAAAAACTATGTTGCTATTAAAACAGAAATAAAGTAAAATTGTTCCCTGAAGGTTTAATTACTGCAGAGTAATCCATGATTATTTTGTTCATCCCATACTGGATCCTTAAACCTGACAGTCACTATGGCTATGACACAAATAACTTAGCTGAAGACAGAGAAACCAAATCGAAATTTAAAAAATCAGTCTGTCATGTGGGATCATAGCTTTCCCACCTTGTTACATACAGAATTTGTTGGTAAAAAAATTTTCAAAAAAACCTTCCCTATAAATGTTATTGGTCAAACTGGCTGAGATGTTGCATGATGTGACATGCTCCTGATAAAACATATCCGATTAGATGTGCCCAGAGATATCTGATGAACTAAGAATGATTATGGTGAAAGATGTAAAATGTCACATACCAAGGAGCAAAACCATGATCTGCACTCTCAGCCTGACTTGAATTTCCTTTATCACTTTGTATGAAACTTATCTTTTGAAATAAATAACTGCATTTGCGATCCAAATTAGAAAGTCTCCTTAGGCAGCCCCTATTCTGTAGGATTTGATCAAACTGGTGATTTGCTATTTCTTCATCTAAGCCACACCTCCCCTACAGTTTGTCTATGAAGTAGCTTTGATAGGAGTCAGGCAAGTGACAAGCTCTGCCTTCCCAGAGGAAATGTGCCAAATCCCTCCACTTCATTAACCTCAAAACCACGAAGCACCCTAAGGAGTTTTAGTAGACTAATTCTACTGATACTTTTTCATCTTGAGATGTATGAGAAATACTATTTCTTATGTCAATGTAAAATGCTATACTTAAATTTTTTTTTTTTTTGTTACTTATGTTTCAAAAGAAATAGGAACAGTCTCATGAAAGGCAAAAGCTATTGTTAACAGTCATTTGTTTCATGCATATATAATATGAAAATTATATTGAAAAAGGAGAATACTACCTTGAAATTTCACAGCAGCATTTCAAAAGCCAAGAATGGCTTCTGAGGTTGATATTAATTCAAATGTAAAGTTTCTTTTCTCAAAAATAGAACACAGGACAAGTCCAAAGGTTCTTTTTGACATTCATTTAGTCTTTATTTGAGCAAACTTTTACTATCATTTAGGATGGTGCTTAAAGGCCAAATGCGAGGTTGAAGACCCAGCTTTCTTAGTAGCACTGAAGTAGGTTGTTAAGATTTGTAAGAGAGAAAGGGCACTTCATTCACAAACTGCAAGAAGTCTACAGGTATTTCAAAGTAAAGCTACACTCATTATGAAGAGCAATGTTTGCTCAATATCCAAGCCACCCATCTTTCTCTTGACCCCAGGCGAAAAGAGTGCCCCAAAAGCCACCAAGACCAGACTATTGGAGATAATAATTTGGGGTCATCATGTCTTTCTGAAGCAGTTTGGTTCTGTCATCATCTCCCTGCCTGTCTTTCTCATCTTGATGGCTATCTAGTTGCAGCAGCTCTGTTAATTACATGTTCAGTGCAAGTACATGAGGGGAAATGTCTCAGGAAGGCTAATTGCAAGTTATTTCTAAATGAGAATTGTGACATTTATAGCAATAAAGTCATGTGGTCAAAGGCCTTACTCCCTCTCCCTCACATCTTCAATCTAAACACGTAAGATGATCAAAGGATGGGGGAAACGGCATAATCTCATTTTATACCTGCAGCATGAAGGAAAAGGAAGGTGAAATAAATTTCCCAAGTTTGTATGAGCAGTTTGTAATGGATTTTCAGGATCGCAGCTCTACGGTTCAATTTAACTGACTCATGAAGTCAGACGAAGAAAAACATGAAGTTTGACCCTTTACTTAAGATACATTTGATGCTTTCTCAAAAATACAGAACACTGTACTGTATGATACCCCTCAGTTTAGTTTGGGTGCATATTACAAGTGAGACCAGCAGCAGCAGCCAGAAGCTTCATGCTCTTTGTTGTGTTTGAGTTGTAACACACAACTCCAGATCCCAGCAGTAAGTTGAGAGTAAGCAGTCACCTGAAATAGCAATAGCCATGCCTGACACATGTCCCAGCAAAATGATGCCCCCCTTTGAGGCCACCCTCAAGAAGTGTAAAAGACTAATTTTTTCAAACTATTGTAATAAAGGTAGTTTCCGTGGATGAATAGGGATATTGAAGAAGGAGCAAATGAGACAAGGATAGACAGGAAGACCTGCTCTTGCATAACAAACTGATTTTTTTCAGTCAGGCTGTTGTAGTGTGATCAAAAATCCAGACTGGCTAATGGTGATTTTTCCATCAACATGACTAAGTTTTAGTTTATGTCAAAGGTGTTGTTTCCATAAATGTTGATAAAAGCCCTGAAAAGTGACAGAAGTGCTGGGCTGATTATCCATGGACAGCTGGATGTTTCCAAGGCAACAGAGTTATCTTTTCTTGAAGGGCATTCTTCAGGGTTAACAATGCAAAACAGCAGGAAGGGAAGTCACTGCTGGCAGAGTTCAGTGGGACTCCATGCACAGCTCTATATTTAGTTGAGTATACTACGATATAGGCTCTGTATTTTTTACACTACGGAGCTTTCTTCCTGCAAGTCTTGCATTTCATTCAAGGCATATTTAATAGAGAGGTCCCCACTGCACACCAGACCGCCTATCTTTCTGAAATGCCTCACCAGTTTTCTGCAAGTCCCTTATTCAACCAATCGAACAGTGCAGAAGAACATAAAAGCTGTGGAACTTTCTCCACTTCCCAGCCTCCTGGTAACACAGAGAGGTCAGCCCATGCATGTGAGAGAAGCAGAAGTCTAGCGATTTGTCTGTAGCAGAATTTTGCTTCTAAAAGGGGAGGAGGACAGAGTATGGAGGAAAACATGGGAAGGAGTGGAACAACTGTGCATCTGCTGTATATTACTTTCTTCCCAAAAGGTTGTATAAATTTAGAATAAAATAAATAGGGGCAAAATTGCATCATGTCATCTAATTTAGGAAAAAGAAAAAGTGATGAAAAAGTCTAATTTTTTTTTTTTTTAAATTGCTTCTGTTTTTCTAATCTAATACAAGAAAAGGCCTCCTACCTAGAGCTTCCAGGTACAGGATAACTTCAGCTTCTTCAAAACATTAGCTTTGCCTCATCAGTCTCACATCTGACATCAGTGTCTGGCAATAAAACGTCCTGCTAAGCATAAGGTACCAAAATATTCCCATGGATAAAAACTTCTAACACTCCCATGTTGGGACCCCACTGAAAATGTTTCATTAAGTAAGTCTAAAGATAATGCCTCTTCCAACATCTTTGTTCTCAGGAGAGCATATGGGTGCAGTGGGAAAAATCAGTAAGGTGAATAGAGAAAGTTAGCGGAGACCAGGGTTGGTTTGTACTATTCCCTCAACACAAACCTCATTGAAATTAACATAGTGAAAAGGGTTAGACCAAGAGGAACTGGTGGTTCTCTTTCCTTCCACAAGATTCAAAGCACTCTCACAGATCAAAGTCCTTATTTTTCTGACAGATTTTTTATTTTTGAATTAGTAGTGTAATAATATGCAATAGTTTCTAATTTTAAGTCTAAATTAAAATAAAAGCGATTGAGATGAAATTTTTTACTGATTATTCTGGGGAGCTTTGTGGCATTTGCTGAATTACATGAAAAAACACACTTTGTGGTGTGTTTTAGATGTTGGAAAGCTTTTTACTGTTTAAATCAAAGTACCTGTTTACATAGTCTAGAATATAAAAACAATCTACTGAAAATAAAGTTTTCTTGTAATTCACTTACTAATGTCACTTTTAAAAAATATTACTTTTAAAATATTGCTTTATTTAAAAGTAATATTACTTTTAAAAAAAAAATGCACAATTTTAAAGTCTGACATAGTACGCCATGACTAAGGCAGGTTATCTGTATGCAATTATAAGTGTATATTTTGGTATAAAGAAAAAAAAGTATCTTAATTCTACAATTAAATAAATGTATCATGAAAACTCATCAGAACAAGGGAAATATGGTATACAAAGATAAAATATGCACAAGTCAGTTACAGACAGAGAGGGGAAAAAGGAAAAATAAAAATAAAATTTTTGGGGTTGTTCATCTAAAATACTTTTCATGATACAGCCAAAGTGCTCAAGGAAACTGGACATAAGTTCTCAGCAGGTTTTTTTTAAAAACAGCAAGAGAGATGTTCAGTAACCAGCACAACTTGATTTTTAGACCTATATTGTTATTAACTGCATTATGAAAAGAAATTGGGACTTTGGACTTTGCTTTTTGGGTTAGGGGAGATAAAAAACCCTAGTATTTTGTTTCGTATTCATGGCATATAAAACAAAACCCTCTCATTGCTCCTGGATCACAAAGGCCGTTAAGGAGAAGTGACCTAGTCTGTTCTTAAGACAAGCTTTCAGAGGGGAAAAAATGACACCTGAAATCACTGGAAGATGTTTTAAATTCCTAATAAAAGATGACAAATTTGTAAATTCTTCATCTAGTTTTGTGTACTGTCCTTTATGCAATACTAGCTGTGGCAGCCATTATCTTGTCTGTATGACCATGACACTTATTTTCCATTTCTTTTTATATCCATAGGATGCCTTCCTTTGGCAGGGTTAAAAGTGAAGGTTGGAAGAAGTAGCTAAGAAAGTCAATAAACCACAGATCCATGATGACTAATCTTCTGTCTTTTTTCCTGATACTACCCTGCATTTATCTTCCCTCTCCTGGAATTTGAACACTAGCTATTTTGCTTAACAGTTCCAGCACTCTTCAATTACCAGTAAGCTCCCAACAATGCTGAAAATGAAGTATAGGTAAAATGCAAAAAAATGCACCAAGGCAAGGGCAAACAGTAAGGATCACTTCTAATACCTCCAACCAAGTACATGTTTAGTGTTGTACAAATATTGGAAATACGGGTTCTGCATGATTATGGGGAAGTTAAAGAACCATTAGGTTTTTCAGTATGTCTAATTTCCAACAAATGTAAATAGCAGGACAATAGAAATGTTTTAAAGAAGATATAACATATAAATTAATTAACAGAATATGTTTGTGAACCTTTGCAGCTACGGTCTTTGTCAGCCAAGGTATCTCATACATTTCACAACCGAGATACAATACGGCCATCGAATTCCAGCATTTCTAAGAAAGACAGAGGTAACGCTTAAAACTTTATAATTTTACAATAGAAAGATAATGACACCAGAATATAACATTTATTTTCATAAAAACATACCGTGTACTTTAATGTGGATTTGATGAAAACCCAATAACAAATAATTAATAGGATACTAAATAATGGAACATGCTAATACGATTTCATATGCAATTTTATATTAAAAATATTCAGAAGCAGTTGTAAGGAAGTAATTTATCTTATATATTTCCATCTGCTTTTCTATGGAGCAGTATTTTTCTTCTGTAATGTGTCACTTACATAGCGAGTAAGCTCCACAAAAGCAGCAAAGCTTTGGAGGCTCACAGTCTTTGAAAACACTGACAATCTGACCAAGACATGCCAGCCTTTATTATTAATCCTGTGAGAGATGGAAAAGTTTGGCTCACAAGTTGTTCCTCCTGAATACCTGCAACAGAGCTACCCTCACATTGTAGGTGGTAAAACTCTCATTACCACAGCAGGATTTCAAATGGAAATGTTTCTTTCTACTCCACAAAGCACAAGAATGTCAAAATCTTTTAGGCTGTGAAGAAAGCTTAAATTTCTCAAAGTATTTTACCTTTATAGCACTTAAAAAAAAAACCCAAACCCACACACCAAACATACGCAGAATTTTCTTGAAATCAGAACACAGGTTAGGCAGAAGCAAGAAAAGAGCAGAGGGAAATTAAAGAGAATTATATGCATTCTTCTCACTACTCTGAACAAAGAAAAAGACAAACAATAACTGATATGAAACAAGAATTAATTTGTGTTTAATTAGTAGGTTGATAAGCACAGAGTTCCACCTGTTCTGCTAGGGGCTGCAATAAATACTGTTTCTTGGATTTGCGGGTGTACAAGCAAAATCCTACTTCCATACCTGCCTTGCAAGAACAGATGACTATTTTGTTTTGGAGACCCCATTCTCCAGCATTACTGTTTTCTACCAAACAACTTTTTAAAACATTTTCAAAACTATATTAAAGAAAGCAATTTACCCACTAACTTGGAGAAAAACCCCTAGATAATGACATTGATCCACTTGTCTTTTATCAAATGGCATGTTCAGAAGAAACCTTTCACCTATAGCACGAAACATTTGCACGAAACATTTAATATCATGGCTGATCCTTTTCAGTTTTTAACCATTTTCAAGATGCTTGATTCTTATGCGGGAGTAAACTATTTGTGAACTAAGGAATGTCACAGCTACAAATCTCGCTATATGTCTCATTAGCCCCTGAACTGAGTCTTCAAGTGCTGCCACTCCATGCTGAAGGTAAAGATTGTATTTTTACATACCAAAACCCCTGCACTTTCTGACATCTTACATGGCTTTCAGACAGTTTTGTGTGTAAGCAAGGAAGATCTGGAACCAACTGGTATTTACAGATTCACAGAGTGTAAGGGGTTGGAAGGGACCTCTAGAGATCATCTAGTCCAACCCCCCTGCCAGAGCAGGATCACCTGGAGTAGATCACACAGGAACAAGTCCAGGTGGCTTTTGAAAGTCTCCAGAGAAGGAGACTCCACCTCTCTGGGCAGCCTGTTGATAAATTCCACAGAACCCACTGACAATCATCAGTTGCACTTTCTGTCCCTCTGGAAGTCATCCTTGGCTAACAGATTGTGGGACTTTTTGCATCAAATACTCAACCAGCAGATCCTAAAAAATTACATTCAGAGCAGTTCACTTGAAATACAGGACTTCTAAAATATCTGAGATATTGATAATAGGTTCAGCATTAATAACCAAAAAACCCTAAACCTAAGGATATATTTTTTTTGCCTAAAGTAATCTCAGATTTTGAATTTTGATGTCATCGTAGAATTTTACTGTGAAAGTCAGTGACCAGTTCTCCTTCTCTTTCTAGAGAGTAACTCTCTAACTTCTTTACTAATTTGTTGTTCCTAGATTCAGTAGAAGTAGATCCTGCAGTTATACGGAATTGGTTTCTTTAGAGAACAGTCATTGTTTCCTAGACCTGGTAAAATATTTTCAGACACCTGCTTATCTAAAGTCAGTGCATCTGTTTACTACAAACTGCCCAACTCCACTACTCCAGAATCATTAAAGATTTCAAGAACCTAGGAGATCTATACATATATTATGTTACTATGCAGGTCATAGCATTCGTAAGCTGCTGTACATCAGTGCTTTCAAAAGCTTACTTTTCCAAGCGAGAGGACAAAACAAAAGCTGCCTCTCAATCTGTTATGACAGATGTATGCTTTTATTTATTGGATGTATGCTTTTATTTGAGGGACACACCTACGCAAGGTCCTGCACCTGGGTTGGGGCAATCCCAAGCACAAGTACCGGCTGAGTGGAGAGTGGATAGAGAGCAGCCCTGAGGAGAAGCACTTGGGGGTACTGGTGGACGAAAAACTGAACATGAGCCGGCAGTGTGTGCTGGCAGCCCAGAAAGCCAACCGTATCCTGGGCTGAAGTGTGGACAGCAGGTTGACGGAGGGGTTGACCTTCTCCCCCCCTACTCTGCTCTCATGAGACTCCAGCTGGAGTACTGCATCCAGCTGTGGAACTCACAACATAAGGATATCGACAGGTTGGAGCGAGTCCAGAGGAGGCAACGCAGATGCTCAGAGGGCTGGAGCACCTCTGCTATGGGGACAGGCTGAGAGAGTTGGGCTTGTTCAGCCTGGAGAAGAGAAGGCTCCGGGGAGACCTTATAGC
>NW_010230044.1:0-23802 GCF_000690775.1 Eurypyga helias | reverse complement strand
GGTGTCCCTGCCCATGGCAGGGGGGTTGGAACTAGATGATCTTTAAGGTCCCTTCCAACCCAAACCATTCTATGATTCTGTGATTCTATGATTCTGTATAATTTACTACTTCATTCCTATGATGGACTTCAGTATGTAGTCAAATAGGATGGCAGAAAAGAGGGATTAATTTTAACTTTCAGCCATACTGCATAGTAAAATCTATAATTATTTTTACAAATACTCTTTAATAAGAGATAATGTTAATTTTCCATAACCATCAGCTCCTTATGTCTTGTCTTTTCAATAGATCGTTACTTGAATTTTGCAGAAATATCTCTCTATCACTTTAGAAAAGAGAAAAATTTCATTGAATTTCAGCAATATCATGTCTAACTTCTGGTCTTACAAAGCTGAGAGTATTCCTTTAACCAAGCAGAAAATTTTCTTTTTGCCTAGAGTTGATATCTAATGTCAAGATTAGACAAAATGTATAAAAATTTAACAAGTTTTCCCTTAAACTCTCATACTTCCTAAAAGTGACCTCTATAGTTCCTCTTTTTTTATCCAAAAATGACCATATAGCATTTAAAAGGGTTAACAATTTTAATATATGGTTCTTACAAAGCATACTATACCATGATTTATTTAGTCAAGATAGATCTCTTGAAAGTAAACTGTGACATAATTCCTTTTTTTTTGCTCTGTCTCTCAATTCTTGACAGTTGGGATTATGTCAAAACTATTTTGAATATTAAAATAGAAATTTCCTTCAGCAGTGTGCGCTAAGTAAACATATTGTAGAGAGAGTATGCAAATTTGAAAGCATAGCCAATTCTACTACAAATGTAAGTAAACAGTATTTTTAGATGTATACTTTAAGGAAAAGATTTACCTAAACCCCCAAATTACATCTTCACTGGAAAACCCCAGTTTTATCATATTTATATGCATAACATTTATACATAAAAATCAGTGAATGGTGTTTATCAAAGTCATTTTTCCATGTCTATATCATTACCTCTATAAGACTGTTTAGGCAGGAGATGATCATACACCCACACATCAGACCTTGCTATCAGGTTATCTTTATCCATTTTTTTGGAAGGTGATTGGAATATACATTTTTCATATTGGATTTTCTTTCCTCCAAGTAAGTAAACAATGAACACAGACACACTAAATTTCCATCAAGAATAACCCTACTCCTTCTTAAATTTTGAAAATTAAAAATATGAGCTAGGTTTGAAACCAAAACAAATATTCACTCCTAAGGCTCTGGACACTGCAAGCAAGATTGATTTGACCAAAAATCAGCACATAAAAAAACCAAAGATAACTATTCCCAGCTAACCTCAAAGTCTTAGAAACAGGTACTTTTAGAGTAGTTTATATCCTCACACAGTACCCATAAAAGAGGTCGGTGGAATTCCAAGCAGGTTTAGTAGTCTGGGTAGAGCTTCGCAGGACAGATACAAAATATCAAGTGACATGCACCTTGTCCTGAAAGTGAAGGTGAGACTTTGATATAAGAAAGATAAGTCTTCAGAGGACCCAAAAACATAGACAAACGGAGGGAATCTGTATTTCCCTTGGCTTCTAATCCAAAAAGCTAATTTGCTTCTGAAAAGAGAAAAAGTAGAATTGTATATTCACTTAGTAAAAAATGGGCCTTAGCTGTGTTCAGTCATTTATAAAAATTGTAGATATAATTGAAATTATTTTAACTCTCACATCACGCACAAAGACACATATACACTGTAAATAAAGGAATGATGACAAGAAACCTGCTAGCTTTATCCTGGTCAGACAAATTCACAGTGGATTTTTCTGAAGAATCTCAAACCTTTGTTCAGGAAAAATCTCCGAACTGTTAATTAAACCCTGTCAGGAAGTAATATAACACTGTTATTTGGAAGAAATTAAGTAGAAGAAAATAATGGGTTTGACTTTCCACTCTTTCACTGGTTTCATGGAAATGTAAGGTGAAGAATCAGAGTTAACATGCCTGCTTTTCGCAAATATGCAGAACATAGAAAATGAAAACATTTTTATCATTCCTTTAGTAGATTGTACCACCCAGCCATACCATACTGCATACTCAGCTGTTATCTGAATGTATATTTTTGTCATTTTCAATGAGATGTTGAAAGAAGTGTAACTATATCAGAACTGTAAGTGGAATAAAAGGAGGCTAAATGGTGATAAAGCAGCTGGCACACAGAAATGAGTGGGACTTAAATTTGAAAATATCCATATCCATTTTTGTGAGTAAGAGAAATGCAGCCCAATCTGTGATTTGGATCTCACACGCTGCAGCTGCCATAGGAAAGGTTCCAGCATATTCTTCAACCACACTATGAGTCTTTCACACTTAAGTGTCTCAAGATCAAAATGAATGCTCATTGTCTCCTTGGTAAAATCCTCTCTTTAATGAAAACAATTCATGTCTCTCAATTCTTCCTCTTAAAATAACTGGTGATCTACAAAAAAACCTTACTCTAGCCTGTTGCTTAGTTGCAGAGATCTAGGAGATCTGTTAAGTTTTTGTTTGCTGAACAGGGAATTACCAGGGATGATTTCATAAATGCTAACTTGCCAAAAGCAAGCACATTTGGTCTCGACATATTTACGGAGGGAACTGTGTTGGCCAGCAAACCTCATTCCCTTGTTCTGACTGCCTTTAGGGGGAAAAAAAAAAAAAAAAAGATAGGCTAAATGTGATTTTCAAGCTTTACAGGTGCTTAATTGCAAACAATCCAAATTTTCTTTCAGTCACTTAACTGCGGATTTAGACTCTGATACAATGGCGTCCGGACCTTTTTAGTGAAAGCTGTGAGCCAAAATGAGGGTCACACCAATATCTCCTTGTGCACCTGGCCCTCAGCTCCTCACGTCACAGCTCTGAAATAATTTTTCATTGACGGGTGATCAACTAACAGATTTTTTTCCTGAAATTGAAATCAAGTATTCCAAAGCAGTTTTCTGAAATCTGGCATTCTGTGAATGAATCGCAGAGAGGAAACAGGCAAACGTGTCAGCTATCAGCTCCTACTACATGCTGACTTCCCCCAGCTTCTTTAAGGCCAGGAGTCTCCCAGAAATAAAAGCCTTAAGGTGAAGTTTGCTTCATTCAGATAATAAATGGAATTATGAGAAACAATTGCCTGGACAGTCTATTCTTTTCTGGAGGAATGGAAGTTAAGCTCTGTCTCTGTTCAGCAGTCTTCTATACAACCCGTGATATTCTGCAAGCAGTTAAAAAGTGGAAGAATAAAAAAAGTTCTATTCACAGAAGTGCCAACTAGTCACACAGCATGGAAAGCAGATCCTGAACCGTGCAAGCATTTCACACACATCATACTTCTACCCAGAGGATTAGGGGTATGACAGAGTCCAGCGTACATGGCTAAGCTCCTATCCTGGACTCTATTCCAGGGACATATTAGATGCTTCAGTTGCACTTCCACCAGGACATTGGAATTTTATTAGTGTATTATTTTACTCAGATGCCACAAAACAAGCCTTTAAGCTGAGTGCATCTATGCAAAGCAAGACCAGACTGCCAGACCCTCAAAGTTGTGGAAAAACACAAAAATTTTTATGAATAGTGTCAGTAATTAAATGATACTCAACACCATATTTACGTGGTCTGTGACAGCTAATGACAGCTGCATAGCTGTAAGAGCTCATGCTTTCTCAGAGATATTTTTAGCTGTCTGCAGAAATCCCTCAAAATTACCAAAAAAAAACCCTACTATTCAGAATTCTTTAAGTGCTTCAAACTTTTCCAATGTTCTGCCACTTATATCTGAGTCCAAAGCACGATTTGTTCATAGTGAAATATATATATATTTATGCACACATGCACATATTCAAATTCATGTACATATATTTAGTTTATATATAATTACTGAGGAAAAATATTCCAGTGAAAAAGTGGTTGCATAATAAATTGTCATAAGAAAGATTTCTCAAGTGCATTTCTCAAGTTTTGCAGGATAAAGCTTTAGCAAGACATTTCAGAATAAATGTCAGGAAAAAAAAAATCTATAATATCAACTCACAAACATCCTGGATCTACTTCATATGGTTTACCTTAAGATACAAATATGTATTATTTTAAAAAGTCAAGGCTGTTGAAAGCAGAAATGCATTAATTTACTATTGACCAAGAAACTGCTCGAAAACACTTGTGTTGAAGTTTCACAACATCATAATGGTACTCAGGAAAAATCCCCAAACAATACAGCAGCCAAGTCCTGCAATGAAAGCAGGAAATATTTGAGAGCAGCAATGTTTCACTACACTTACACTACACTTACTAGCATAGTGACTGTGCAAACTGAGTTGCAGGCAAGCATACTCTGATCTTATGAGGATATACAAATCATTTAGTCATGGATGAGGCATAACTCCATTGACATCATTGGTCTGGCATACAGAGAGGAGAGATTCATACACCTTATATTCTTTGTAAAGTTAGGATCCTTATTAAGTTAGTGTAACTATTGGCTTTACAACTGAAATGAGCAGGTAACTCCCCCTTTAAATTTTCATTTTAAAATAATGATAAATGAAAGCATGGACTTTCTCATGAGCATTTCCTTTGAACTTTTGAATTTTCTTTTCTCCCTAAATGCTTCGATACTCTAGATGTACTATTGTTCTAGCAACACCCACCACTGTTACTCTAGAGGCAGAGTCACAGACCAGGCTGGAGTCATGATAATTTGATTTGGTGATCCCAATTGAGTAGAAGAGTGTAAACTGCTCTTTCCCCAGAAAGTAATAGTCCTTTGAAGAGATAAAATCACATTCATTTAGTTTTGACATAAAGGTGTAACCGGTAGATCTAATACTGCCTATTTTCAGGGTCGTGCCACCACATTTACTTAGCACAACTTCTAAATTAAGTATGCCCATGCTCATGCCCACAAATCAGGGGACTATGGTTCCAGAGCTGTTTAGAAAAGTTCTCAGTATATTCCAGTGACCACCAATGAGACTCAAACAGGACCCGGTGCTGGTGTTAGAAGACTTCAGTGCACATGAGGTTTCTCTGTTTATACAGAAAAGAGCTGATGCAAATTGCAGCAAAATGTAGACTAAAGAGAAGAGTATATTTGTTTCTTTTCTTTTCCCCTTCTAGCAATCACATTTAAAAATTCTTACAGATAAGCATCACATTTAAGTAGAAGACACCCACACTAAGAGGGAAGGGCTTTTAAAATTAGATAATGTAATGAAATCCTCCACTTACTGAACAAAAAAGATTGATTAGTCTCTCATTTGTTGTTTTACTAAGATTAGAGATTAAATTTGACACTAACACATTACTGACAGATGCTTCAAGAGGACTGAGCTTCCCTCTATAAATAGCGTATCAATATTTAAAAATCATGTGTAATCGGAGTTGGTTTCAGAGACCTGTTATGAATCGCTTCACAAGCCAAATGTGAGAGACAGGATGAAACTTGTCCTGAACCTCAAACCTCCAGTGGAGTTGTGCTGCTCAGAACAGGGAATTCAGATGCAGCTTGTAAAGTATTGCCATATATTGGTGTTCCTGGAAGAGTAAAGAGAGGAAGTGGGGAAACCCGAGAAACTTCCAACAGTAGTTTTGTTGTTGGTTGGGTTTTTTTGTGGGCTTTTTTTCCTCATGGTCCCTGCTGATTTACTCTGATCTTAAGAGTGTAATTCTGCATATAGGTTATTTGGCCTCTCTGCCATCTGACTCCCAAAATGATACTTGACAACAACTGCATACTAATACCTGGACGAAAGTCTGTGGCTTTAAACTGTAACTTGAAATTATTAAAATTCTATGACAAGAAAATGTCCTATAAGAGAGCAGGCTAAAAATTACAATTATCAGAGAACTTCATCACAAACCTTGGTGGTTTTAGAAAATCATATAATAGAAGTGTTAAAGGTGAATAAGAACTACATAAAAAATGCAATTAAAGGTAGCAAAAATAGACTAGGAATTTTTACATATTGGGATAAATCTAAAAAGTATGTCTACCTATTTAATATGCAAACACCCAAAAACCATTTCAATTCTAGTCCACCTGGGACATCACCCTCAGGAGCTTTAATTCCACAGACGTCAAAGGTGCTGTGCACTACACAGTGTGGTTCTGGAATCCTGGTAATGAGAGAGAGGGTCAAAGCAAAATGCAGCCAAAAATATGAACTCTGTAGTCAGGGAAAGCAAATATTCATTTCTTTAATGAGCAAATAAATTCTGCTGGACTCATTTCCTGGACTTATTTGCTACACAAAAACTGAATGAATTCTGTTGATCAAGGTAGATTTTGTAAATCTATTATTGCACCTATTTATTTTAGAGAGCCACTGAAAGGTAAGATAACATTTATCAAGGTCCATTGTCTGGAAAACTGGAATCAGCACTAGTGAACAGTGAATACTGACAAAGCCGAGACTCATTACTGGCTTCAGATGTGACTTCTTTAGTGGCAGAAGTCTGCAAAAGTGAGAGTTCCTTCAGGTACACACAAACTGGGACAGGCTTTCCTATTAATTATGGTGAGTATTGTCTGCCTTCTAGTCACCAAAGATATGCTGTGCTGTGGTAGAGAACAGCATTGGAAGAAAAGATACTTGTTTCTACTGCATATTATTTAGAGTCACCCTTAGAAAAAAAGCAACACAGTAGAAAATATGTCAACATAACTTTTATGGTTTGTTTTCTTACTATACCAAAGGATGCAACAAGAAATAGTGACTTCAGAGAGAGAGAGAAAAAAAAAAGAAGCCATGTTGAGTATTATACATGATTATACATGCTGAATGCAAAATCCAATTAGGCTTTAACTAAAACCCATGATTGATACTTCCAAAATTACTTTGATTAAAAGACTTCACTAAGGGCAGATCATGCCTGACAAATATGATGACCTCCTATGATGGGGTCACGACCTTGGAGGATAAAGGACGGGCAACTGATGTCATCTACCTGGACTTGTGTGAAGTGTTTGATACTGTCCTCCATGACAGTAATTGCACTCTAAATTCTAAACTCTCTAAATTGCAGAGACATGGATTTGACGGATGGACCACTTGGTATATAAGGAACTGGCTGAATGGTCACACTCAGAGAGTTGTGGTCAATGGCTCAGTGTCTGGAGAGCAGTGATGAGTGGCGTTCCTCAGGGATCGGTATTGGGACTGGTGCTGTTTAACAGCTTTATCAGCGACATGGATAGTGAGGTCCAGTGCGCCCTCAGCAATTTGCTGACGACACCAAGCTGTGTGGCGCGGTCAACACACTGGAGGGAAGGGATGCCATCCAGAGGGACCTGGACAGGCTGGAGAGGTGGGCCCCTGCCAACCTCATGGAGTTCAACAAGGCCAAGTGCAAGGTCCGGCACCTGGGTCGGGGCAATCCCAAGCACAAGTACAGGCTGGGTGGAGAGTGGATAGAGAGCAGCCCTGAGGAGAAGGACTTGGGGGTACTGGTGGACGAAAAACTGAACATGAGCCGGCAGTGTGCACTGGCAGCCCAGAAGGCGAACCGTATCCTGGGCTGTATCCAGAGAAGTGTGGCCAGCAGGTCGAG
The DNA here is from genome assembly GCF_000690775.1 of Eurypyga helias. Classification (NCBI taxonomy): domain Eukaryota; kingdom Metazoa; phylum Chordata; class Aves; order Eurypygiformes; family Eurypygidae; genus Eurypyga; species Eurypyga helias. The sequence continues at coordinate 16,238 of NW_010230044.1, read as the reverse complement.
GGAGGTGATTTTCCCTCTATACTCCGCTTTCGTGAGACCCCACCTGGAGTACTGCATCCAGCTCTGGGGCCCTCAACATCACACGGATATCAACTGGTTGGAGCAAGTCCAGAGGAGGCCACAAAGATGATCAGAGGGCAGGAGCACCTCTCCTGTGGGGACAGAGTAAGAGAACGGGGCTTGTTGAGCCTAGAGAAGAGAAGGCTCTGGAGAGATGTTATAGCTGCCTTCCAATACCTGAAGAAGCCTACAAGGAAGCTGGAGGGGGACATCTCAAAAGGGCATGTAGTGACAGGATAAGGGATAACTGGTTTAAATTGAAAGCAGGTACCCTCACAGAGAGGGTAGTGAGGACATATATATATATATATATGACAACCTATCTCTATGTGTAACCACACTCTCAATTCGTTTTCAGTGCCACACCTCCTCATCACTCTGGCTTTGCTCAGCAGCAACATTGTTATAGCTGATAGTGAAGAATCATTCCTCACACTGTGCGAACAGTGCGCATGCAGTATTAGAATACTGTATTGAAAAAACAAACAAACAAAAAAACCCAACCTCATACTTTGTTAGATGTATCCCTAGAAATAACACATTTCATAGAAACAATCACTCAGTCATGTGAAATTGTGTAATTCCTCCTAGTGAAAAAATATAAATAGATCACATATTTCCATGAATAAGTAATTCTAATTCTTTCAGTGGAAATACTGAATCCATATTTTTCTCATTTGTTTACATATTTGAGTGAATCACAATATCAACTGAATTATGTCAGTTATCATTTCAAAACAATCCTAGCCTCATGGTCCTCCATAAACGTTATGTGAAGCCTAACTGCCAACTGAATATTGAACTAGACAGGAATAGACGAGGCAAAATAAAATGTATTTACTGAAATCACTACTAAGAAATTTAGAATTAAAAATCTTGTGATGTATATTAACTCTACTCCATTTAAAATGAAAATGCAAACTATGAATAAAAGCAAAATTGGAGTATTTATTTAATGCTTCTATCACAGTAATCTCCCAAAAATAGACATATCTATAGAATAATAAGTTCCTCAGAAAAAAACATCTCAACTTATTTTAAAACTAAATGCTTTATTAAAATCATGCTTTTTATTGCTTGCCTTCAATTATAGGACAGTTCAACATACTGAGTATTTTGCATTGTCTGTCTTCATCTGCTCTTCTCCTTGCCTGAAGACAGATGTAGGAAAAAGAAGAAATTTGCAGGTGTATCACCCACCTCTCAACATCATCAGCTGATGCTGCTGATAATGAAGACTGTATGAGTAAATGTTAGATGAGTAACAGACAAGCAACAGATCCTCTTGCCTTACAAATTTATGAACTATGTACAAAAAGACTGTGAGGATAAAATGCTTTATATAAAATAAAGCAAATGCTGTGCTATTTAGTAATTATACAAATTCCATATGCTTATTTTTTTCAAGTCTAATAAGTTGTTTCTATGCAACTTTCTCTAGACTATATCTTTCTCCAGATGAAACCCATTTTTTTTAATGTGCTGATATACAGTATTTCAAGCTCTTGAAGGATATCTAATTAGCATAGGTTTATCAGCTGATGTAGAGGGCTACATTTACATTCTTATAGCTGACTAGTTCAGGCTTTCAGACAGTAAAAGCTATACTGAGAAAAATTCTGAAGTTATACACGGTACTAAAAGCTAGTCAAGACAGCACTAAAATCTTTCAGAACACCCTCTTCTACTAAGTATGAGGAAGTGGTAGTGTCCTCTGGTCGGTCCAACGTGTAGCAAATCCAGAAGAAGGAGCCTGATCTGAGTCAAGTACCAGGAACCTATTTGAAATGTATGATGAAATCAGCAAATTACTTATCCTCCTCCCAAACAAGGATGGGAAAGCTTCAGCAGTGCTGCATAGCAAGATTATTCATAGTCATCAAGACAAAATACATGCCATTTCCAATAGATTATCATCACAAATTATACAGGATGTTCAGGACATCCATCTTCAGAGACACAATCTGTGCTCTCAGAACAGGCTATGCCTATATTGCTCTATTTTTCCCTGTAAGGGAAGCTTATTAGCCAAGCATTCTGCTATCTCACTTGACACAGTGTGTCTTCAGTTCACCGCATGGACCAACCAGCATCAGACCAACACGCACTAACGTGTAATAATCCTTAGTAGTCTTACTCTTCTGGAAAATGCCAGCACATTTCTTCCTCTATGCAAATGATGGTAAAAGAAGCCAAGGTTCAGAATCCAACACTGAAGGCACTTCTGAAATGGATCCAGAAACATGGTTTCCAGCTATGATTCAGAAACCGTAACATGATCCTATTTCTGGAATAGCAGGAAAGCACTCCTGTTGCTATTCCTCCTACTGGTCTCCTGCTTTTATTGTCACATCCACTCAGCTGCAAAAGATAGAGCAGCTCTGTGTTCAGCCCCAGTGCTTCTAGAAGAAAAAGGAAAGGTGCTTTCTGGCTCTTTGCTCCATTACTTTGCAAGGTAGAAATGGACACACTCTGAATGACAGGAATTATGCATGTGCACTGACTGCTCTGCTTGGTTACTGTCCACTTTCAACACATAAAAAAATGCTAATATGTGGACAAAATATTTTTTTATGATAGGCAAAAGAAAAATTTACATTAATAATGACTTAGGACACAAAGCCTTTAGGGTCTTTCTATTTGGTTTTATGTATGTATTTTAAGGTTCTGTATTCTTTGTTTACTCTGACTGAGTAAACAACGCAATTTACTAGGTCTCTACAACTAAAAAATACTATAGACAGAAACCTTCTACGCTTGATTTTTTTTTTCTTAATTGTTTTTCAGAAGGCATGTGTCTGTGTGTGTGCCCATGTTTAGTTTCATCTTGTGGCTTTTGAGAAGAAGAATTAGTTTTCCTGATTTCCACTACCAAATTCATGTTTACTAAGCTTATCGTAAAACCACAGTGTTTCTCATTTGTTCCTTAAGACATGTGTATTTCCACCCAGAGGAGGATGCGAATGTATCTATACATCAAAACAGTTAATATTCAGCCAAGTAATCCTTCCCAGGTCACTGCATGCAGAACTGCACGTTCCTAAAAATTATCAGACCATTTTATTGACTGGCTGGAAAAAAACTATGGAAAATGTAGGGCCATGCAGTGCTACCAATATTTAAGCAGGAAGAGGGTATGTGGTGACACTTGGGGCAGCTTTCAGCACAATTCTACCTAAAACTCAAAAGCTAATCAGAAAACAAGTAGCTTTTCAAAAAAACTGCCATGTCACAGGTCTGGACAGGGTTGCTGGTGGTGAGGAGACTGTCTTTCATGAGCTCTGATAGCCATGAATCACAATTCTGTAGCACAACAAATTTACACAAAGAAACCCCTGTGCAGACAAAATTATTTCTCTGGATACTTAAGACACATTACATTAAATACTTCACATTACCATAGTTTTAGGGTTTTATAGCCAAACAGGTATGCTATTTATTTTTTCCTGTCAGCCTGAATAATTCTGTTCTATTTTTGGAGTCGAAGTGCCACATTCTCACCAAGTTGGTAAAACAACTAAACCTACTAGTCATCAGTATAGCTGGCCTGATTAACAAATGCTCACAGTCTTCTCCATTCTACAACAAAAGAAAAATAAAACTAAGAGCACTACCAGATGAAACTTACTGAAAGTTTATTTTCTGTAAAATGTTTGAATATATAAAATTTTAAAATGTTTCTCCTTCAGAATTGTTTGAATATTGACAACATTAATATTTTGGGGTACATTCAGATTAAAATTTCATTAACATGACTGTATTTTAGGAGAAAAGCTTGAAGTTTATTCTTCACAAAATAGGCAATAAAAATACCTATCACCAAATAATAATAGTAAATAAGAATAAATAACACTCACTTGTAATGTCAGATCAGCCTCTATTGCCATTTGTAATTTATTTCTGAGTAAAAAAGCCTGTAAGCATATTCCTAACACTATTCCTCTGAAATTTCTAAATTCCAAAATTATATAAAACCCACTTATATGGCTATAAATATTTCCAAGCTATTTGCAATGCAAATTACTTTATTATTGTCTCCTGCCTTTAACACTGCCCAGACTTTTTAATGGGGTTTTTTTTTGGCTATATGATAAAGCATTGGTCTAGCATTACTATTTTCTGCCACTGTTAACACACCAGAAGTCTTTAAAAACACCTCACTGTCAGTCCTTTGGCCATGGCTATCACAGCTAACACAGCTTTCAAACTTTCTGAAGTCTACAGCAACTTACATGATCTCTGCCACAACTTTTTGCATATAAAACCAATTATTCAGTTGACTCCTGTTGCAGCTGGCTTTCAGTGATGTTTACCATCGTGACTGATACAAGTTACCAAAGTGGCTGTGGACTTGCAGCTTTCAGAAAGAGCATGCCTCCAGTACTTTTATACATGATATTTGTAAAAAACCATACTGTGCCAGTGTGTTAAGTAACAAGACAAAAATTTTTATTTAGCCAAAACTACGTGAGAAAACCCATGCCTGACAGAGGGTTGTTGTAAGGAGCTGTCCACGTATTTGGCCAGCTGAAAGGTTCAAGATACGATCAGATTCCACTTTTCTTCTGTGGACTTGGTGACAAGGCAGTGAAAGCACACACAACCTTTTGGTCCTATTCTGCATGTTATATGAATTTTGTAGCAGTAGGAGTGATCATGTCACATACAAGGTGACTAACAACACATCTTCATCACCAAAAATATTTTTTGTTTTTTTACAGAACTGGGTATTTCTGCAAAGAAACTCAAGAGCTGCTGTCTTTCATATCTAATTATATAGTACAGAAATATGCAAGGCAACAAAATGGTCAAAATGAAATGGGATGGCCTACTAAACAGAATAGCATGGCATACGTACCCAAAGCACAATCAAATGATAAATGTATGCTAATAAGTGCAATTATAAATCTGAACAAGCCACTTTCTCTTACAGGAGAAGCATTTTGTTTCCTTTACTATTTTCAGGTAAGGAGATGCATGAAAGAACAATAGGATTACTGAAACACTAGAACTACAAGACAGTATAAAACAGAAGCTCTGGGTTAAGTGTACAGCTCATTTAAACTATTAATATAGGAATTAATAGGAAAATTAATGAGTGCATCTAGTATTTTATACAGAACATACTTTTTTCACACATCTTAACAAGTATTCTGTACCAGAAAGTAACATTTTTCTTTGCCTTCTGTTGTTAATTCACTATCATTGGAGTGTAACATTTAGCTACTAAGAAATAGACAACAGTGGTAATCAGTATCATGGCAATAGATATGTTTTATGTATAGAAACATTTCCCAGTTTCCCAGTAACCCAGTTTCAAACCTTTGATCAGCAATGCACTTTTACAGTGGTTCATTGTGTATTTACATTTTTTTGTCATATGAATACTTTAGGATTTCTCTGCAAGTTTCGTAAGAAAGTAATTTTGTTTTTCTTTCTAGGCCTTCTGATCACCAGAGAACTTTTAAAAATTGCTTTAACCTCTCACGGTTTCAGAGAAGACCAGCCCTTACTTCACTATTTGTTAGCAAAAAGACGTATGCTCTAGTTGTCCTAAAGAGTTCATTTATAAACAACAAATCTCATCTGACTATAAAATGGGCTAGTACTGCTTCCAAATATTCGAAAGTTTGTGTTTAACATTTATGGGAAGAGTTACCTGTTAACTGCTGGCTAGTTCCTAGGCTCTGCCTATTGACAACTACTTTTAGCCCTCATTTAGGCCTGGGCTTAGATCTGTGCTTTCGATACGTGCTTAGCTTCACAATTGAAAGCTACAGGAGTTAAAAACACTGTTCATAGACATATTTCAGTTTCCATTTTTTCTTTTGCAATGATGCTGAAACAGAAAAAAGGCTCTTTCAATTTTAAATTTTATCGAAATAAACATCATGTACAATGGGAAGGTATTTTGAATGTTTACAAGGTGAGCAAGTTAGACAACCAATTGAAGATAACAAGAAATATTTACTGTATATGATAAACACCAATGCAAACTTAAGTTGTTTTTAAATGAGCAAAGCAGTATTACACAGCTTTCAAAACCAAAACTGAAAATTCAAAATTAAGTTCCTTTGTACTATGCTTTCATAAAAAAAGGAACTGACCTCAAGTTCAAGCAAAACCAGCTTGATTAAAACATACTTTTTCCATGCTTTGATGTTTCTCACTTCAACCAAGTCCCAAATATCTCCTTTCTAAGCCAAACTTTTCTAACTGTATCATTATTTTATGCAAATAACCCTAAATTCAGTGAAATACAAGAGCAACCAAAGAGCCAGGCAATGTTACTACTTGGACTTGGATGTTTGCAATGTTCATGAAAGACACATGCTCACTGTGGGACTGCTGGCAAACATTTATCTACACAGAGTAGCAGAAATGCTATCTTTTTATCAAAATTGAAGACAAAAAGAAAGAAAATCACTGCTTTCTGTTATATAGCTGCAGAAGCCTGCCAGGGTTGGCACAAGCACATTGAGATGAAACAGTGCAAAGCACTAAGCTTTGGAATTGCCTTGGTTATTATAAAACTAAACCTATTTCATAGGAGTGTTTCAACTCTTTCCTTTCGTACAGTATATAACTTATTTAACATGACCTCCTCTCATACAGGTTTCCATTTTAATTGCTGTAATCAAGCACAGTCTAGGGATCAAAGCTTAAGCTTCTTTTAATTATAATATACTGAACCAAATCACGCTTCTAACATTTGCAGAATTTCAGGACAGATTTCCTGAGCAGAACAAAGGTACTAGGAATTTCATAGCTTCTAGAGAGTTGCAGATATCTATAGAATTTTGAAATTCAATACTTTTTCTGAACACGTGTCCTGGAGATCAAAGAAGCTAATAAAAACAACAAAGTAAGAGAGAAGGGGAAGTGAAAAAAAAATGGTTTATTCATCCTGTGTCATTGCAGGTGGAAATATAATCTTAAATACTGCAATTCGTTTTCAGGAAATTCCTTTTTAATTTCATCTACTGAAAATAAAGATCATCAGGCAAGAAAATCTCTGCCTTTGAAAATTTATGGCAGACTTCTAATTTCAGTTAATGCTCACTTACAAAGTGAACACACTTCATAAAGCTGATTTTAAAGCATACTATTCAAAGTTTTTGTTTAGACCTTTATAAATGCTCAAAAACTTGTAGAGATATCCACTAATTTTGACTCTTCCCAGCCCAAGTGCATCCCTGTATGGCCAGTCTGATTCCTTGGCCAGTAGAGGCCTATTCAATCTTATTTCCTAAGAGCATGAGTGAAATGCCAGTAATAAAGTTATAATTTGCACACACGCTTTGTGCTTCTTTCAGTATGTTGCTGAAAAAATTAACATGTTGCATTTTTAAATCAATGTACAATTAATTCAGCTGCTTAATCATTACATCAATCTACAATTAATTCAGTAGCTTAATTACTCATTACCTTCCATCAGTCAGAGTTCAGGTCCTCATCTCACAATTTTTGTATTTGTTCAGTTTTAAACATGCTAGACATGGGCTTTGTTAAGATTATTTACACACATTTAGGTTAAATAACAGCATACATATTTCAAATTAAGAATTATTAAGTTGTGCCATAACATTACAAACTATTCAAATGAGATTTGCTGTCTCAAAGAGATTACAATGTAACATGTAGAAAGACTAGATTAGGTAAGAAAGCAAGAGGCAGAAGTTCAAAATAGACCAAAACAACTAACAAGTCATATGAAGTCTTTCTCAGCAATTATTACATTTGTAAGCAAAGACTGAAGTAATTCAAGAGCGACAGGGAAGATACCACAAACATGGTGGTCAAAAGCGGAGAAGCAAGGAATGACAACAGGTGCCAAGACAAGAACTGGAAAGTTGCTTCACATATCTTTTGTTATACTGTACATATGTAAATAAATAAATATAATTTTGTTTGTTTGTTATTTTTTTTAAAAGGCATCACAGGAAACGATAGGCTTTCTTTGGTCAATTTTTTTTTTTCATGTTTTAAGGATTCTTTTAGCACTGATAACACCAAGCCATTCTAGAACACAAACACAGTCTTGAATTAGCAGCTTTAAATTCCAAGGTCATTTAACTCTACACTCTGTATTAAGGTATCCAGAACACAACAGGAAATTCTGTCATATTTCCCTGTTATTTATTTTTACCTCAGCTTAAAAATCAGTGGAAGTAACAATTTTTTTAAAATAATTTTTTCTATGTGAGATAATGTCTACAGTAATCACAGAGATTGCTAGTAGCAACAATACCTACTGTAAAAAAACTGTATACTTCATTGTTAGTGCTTACTTTCATAAAATACCACATAGTAAAACAGTCAGTGTGGTATCACAACCAAGCATCTGAATTTTAGTGACTTTTTCAACTTGACACACTCAGAAAGAATACCTGACTTCAGGAACTATGTTTAAGAGCACAGCTACAGGAGGCTGTACAGAATATTTAGATGTCAGTGTGTGAAAAAAGGAGTCATGCTGTAGAGGAACAGGCCTGGGGCATTCATGTCTGTGAATCACTGCCAGGATCAGCAGATCGTCACTGTTAGGAGGATGCCACTCATTCTGCACAGCCCTCAACTATCATTTGACATCACTGTAAGAGGGGCAGACTGTACAATTAAAAACAATGTATTAGCAGAAGACAGGAGTGAAATGCAGCTCTTGGACCCGAAGAACTGGGTACCTGTATTTTGTGAAAAAAGTTTGCCAGGCATTTTATGATCAACTTTTAATTGCCCCCGACTGTTTGCTCTAGTAACATACACAGAATTTATTACGTATTAAAGACATCACTCTACAACAGAATAAAGTAACAAAAAGACAAAACCGTTACACGAACAGGAATGAGAAAGTTATTTAAATCCTAACTGTATCAGAGGCTGAGCTGTAATAGCTAATGGCACTTTAAGCAGCAGAGTATTTGAATTGCCCTGCAGGGCTGGAGTGTTATAAGAAGCAGCTGTGGCAGAGGGGTTGAGGAGGGGGGGAGTTATTAGTTGTTAAATCTTAATGTAGAATTACAGTTTTCTGGTGCCAAGACACTGAAGATTTCTCTTAATTAAATGCAACTGAAAGATGGTTGTAATTAGACTGGTTTACACATTAGATTTACAGCGTATAATAAATTCTTACCTTTAGCTAAGCACACAAGCTTATTTACCTGAATGAGGCAAAACTTGGCTTAAAACTGAGAACCCTAATAATCCTAACAATAGGTTCTGCTTTTCTATAAATTGCACATGCATGATTGCTATCCACATGAATCAAGTTAAGCAGCAGCTAGCATGAAACTATGTTCAGGATTAATATTAAAAATCTAGGCAGGTACAACATGCAAAGTTTTAGAAACACTGTTATTTTATAATATGGATTTGGAATTTCTGATAATGACAACATAATGCATATCTGAACTAAACAGAAAGACAGTGTGGGTCCATCCAAAGAACTATAAAATCTAATGAACTGTAAGATGATAATAATATTGGGAAAACAGTCAATAGCAAAATCATTGTCAATGCAATTTTGTGTTATTTAGGAACAATTTACATGCTGATTTTTTAAGGCAGCAAACTTACTTTTATGATATTGATTTCTTACATATTTTCTCCTACCAGTGAGAATTATATTATATAATATAATTAATTTTATAATTAAAACATAAGCTTCTTAGCCTATTAGCTACTCTTACTCAAAGTTTACCTATCATTTAAGTACCAAGAAAAATCCTTTCAGTTTTATTAAAGTTCACTTACCTGGAAAGTGTAAAACCGGGTCCCATTAGGAGGGTGCAGTTTAGGAGAGGCAGAGACAGCGTTCATATCCGAGAATATCATTTCTGGTCACACACACAATACAATCCACAGAGCTACAGATGCAGAGCAGAGTGCTAAGCTCGGAGATAAATCCTTTCATACATTTAGGGAGGCAATCGTACAAAATGCAGTCTGCCCCATCCGTTCAGATGTATAGTGGCAGCGCTTGGAATTCCACACTCCTACATCCGTGAGCTAAACTGTAAGGTCATCACTCCCTGACCTCTAGCTCAGCTAGCCCTTCAAAATATGCACAGTGAATAAAAATGAGAAATGCCGAAGAAAAGAGAGCTAGAACCCCCAGTACACGGAGCCTGTGCAGAATCTGGCAACGCTTTGGACCTGCCCATCTGTTCTCAGTGATAATCACCTCCCTTCCACCACAGCCTTGTGAAGTGATTATGCTAAGCATCCCAGTTAACCAATAACACACAGTTACATTTCAAGCAAGCATGCACAGTGAAAAACAGAGGACCTCTTCTGTCTAACCTGAAGCACGCCTTGTGTTCAGTTTAGAGCTGTGTTTGATAACAATGATAATTTTATCATTCCAGTTGCTGACAGCTATGTTAACACATACCAACTCGCTTTAAATCACACACAGGTGGTGGGTTTTTTGGTTTTTTTTTTGGTTTGTTATGACTGTCTTGCCTAGTGTATTGCTCTCCAAATTAATATTTTTTATATTCTGTATGTTTTTGGTGCTACTACAGACTGCAAATAGTGGGAGAGAAATACCTGTGAGACTGTTTACAGAGCTACAGTCAGTTTAAACATAATACACGTTGTAAGCCTCTCTTTTCTAATTAAGTTCTTATTCTCATCTTCAGCTTGAATTTCTTTTCAGGAAAGATTTACCTAGCATTACTAAGTATAACGCTGAAATTTTATTCTGAGCCTTACTGTGCTTCACAAAGCTATAGACCTACAGTTTAGCTCATTAACTATACACAATATCTTTTTAAAAAGTTATTTTTTAAGGTCAATAACACTTGTGAACAGCTGCATTGCACATCAAAAAAGCATTCAATGCATTTTTTCTTCACACACAGATCGTTTGATCTATATGAAGACATTAGAGAAAGCAATACCCAAAGAACTTGACACCTTTTAGCAGCAAAAAATAAGTGTTCCATTTACAAAATTTGAAAAGTAGGGTTTCAGTAAAGGGTAAAAAATGTAAAGTGGTTGGCAAACTAACTTTACATGTTCTGTCAAGCACTTTGCAATTTATTCATAAGGTTTAAGAGAGAGACAGAGAAACCACTTAAGAAATGGTTCTTTCAAAATGAAACTTGTCAGAAATCTAAAAGCCTGGTGAGTTGCCAGGCTGCCTCTGTTTTTTATTCTGTTTTATCTTAATGCATTTAGCAACTGAAGATAATATAGCTTCTAAAGTAAAGTGACTATGAAAGGAGCTGGAATAGATGCAAAGATGTCTGGCTGTTTAAATGTGTGTGCCAGTGTGGCGCATACCACAATAATCATATTTTGTAAACCACAGAGCAAAATCCTCTCATGTCCTAGTCATATCTAACGATTACTTATAATCACCATGATATTGCTTCTATAACATTTACTGAATTAAAGCAAAACTACTCTCTGGAACATTTTCTTGAGATCTAGATTTCAGATTACAGATTCAATTCTCTTCCAGAAGATCTAGATGCTGGTATTAGCAAAGGGGTCCCTCAACTGGTCAAAGGAAAGATACCAGATTGTTCGTAATCTGAGTATAGAACCTTTTATTCTGAGCTAATACTTTCTGCTTTATAATCCACCTACCAAGTCTGTGCTTTTTCCCACGGTGCAATGAATAAAGTTTCTTTTATGGACACGTAAGATCGTTTTCCCTGAAAGGTGATAGAAATTTACCTCCTAGTTTCCTCACCAAATGCATGAAGAATTCATGTACAAAATCCCACATACATTTCTCCCATAGACAATTACTTTCACTACTAAATAACTGTACCTACTGGTTTGAACTTCTCTGGCTTCAACCTTCACAACTTTTTCATCCTTGTTTCTACCATGGATATAGGAAACTCAGTTCATCTTCCCATACTAGAATTTGCTAAACCTTAAACTGCTTCATTCTTTAAAAAAATATTGCCAACATCTTTAAGAAATGGTCAACACCAAAGTTAAACATAATGGCTCTTGTGACAGTCTTAATAATACCTTCCACAATCGTAACACTATTACTGTATTTTGACTTGCTAGTTCCCTATTTGTTCCTCAAGGGCTGTACATCCTCTAGCTCCAGCCTTTCACTGTGAGCTGTTATTGGGATCACTGGCCATGACGACTTAGCTGCCCATTACAAAAAAAAAAACCAAAACACCACCAAAAAAACATACACACACAGACACCCTGCATTTAAGTTCCAATAAACACATCTCCCTAGCAAATCCATATATATCTGGAGGGAAGACATGGCATTATAACTGTTGTTCTATTTCTCTGCTAACTTCCAGCTCATGTAAAAATGCTCCCAGTAATGACTGTATATTTTCTTTTAGCTCAATGTGAAACAAGCCGACACCACATTCTTGCAGGACCCTCATGGAATCAGAATATAATTTTGATGTAACACTCAAACAGCTTGAAAACATCTGTGTAAAACACTGTTTTTCTGAAAAACATGTATCCAGCCTCCTCTCAGGAATCAGTCAGAGGATAGGTAAATTCAGTAAGTATGAACTGATGCATGGCAGAATGTGTGTTCACAACTACAGAGACAGTCAGTCGCATTTCAGAAAAGCGAGCAACCCCGAAGCTGGAATTCAGCAATCCCCTCAGAACAAGGAGCTGAAACCAGGTCTCCCATGTCTAATTGAATGCCACAACCACTAAGCTGAGTATCAAGAAACACCGCCTGAAAGCAAGCAGAAAGTGGAACAGAATAAAGGAAACTGAACAGACCCAATAGGACAAACAGAGACACAGACCTACAGACCGTGACTACAGCTCAGTGGTAGAAGTGCTTACAAAGGGTGTAATCCCAATTCATATACTTGCTCCAATGAGTCTTCCAATTAATGATTTAATTATTGCATGAAGTGAAAGAATTGCAGTGGACGAAAAAAAACCTCCTATATGACAAGAAAAGAAATCCTACATGATTATGAGATGTGGTAATGGTCCTGAGGTGTCTTTAGTTCCAAATACTTTTGAATGTATGAGTTACCAAGCTCTAAATCTATACTTGTTATGCTGACATTGCATTTTAATTAGATAACCCTTGCCAAAACTTTGTGTGGTATCATTTAAAAAAAAAAAAGTGTTCTTTTCTGATGTGCAGCCTATTTTTGTACTAGATACAAAAATGTAGATATATGTTGATAAAGGTAGATATGTAGAGTATCACAGAAACACAGAATGGTTTGGGTTGGAAGGGACCTTTAAAGGTGTCCCTGACCCATGGGCAGGGACACCTTCCACTAGACCAGGTTGCTCATGCCCCATCTAACTTTTCATACTTCTAATGATGGCATATTCACAAGTTCTCGGGGCAATCTGTTCCAGTGCCTCACTACCATCACAGTAAAAAACTTCTTCCTTATGTCCAATCTAAATGTAACCTCTTCCAGTTTAAACCCATTGCCCCTTATCCTGTCACTACAGGCCTTGGCAAAAGTCTGTCTCTGTAAGCCCTCTTTAAATACTGGAAGGCTGCAATAAGGCCTCCACAGAGTCTTCTCCAGGTTGAACAAGCCCAACTCTCTCAGCCTGTCCCCATAGCAGAGGTGCTCCAGCCCTCTGACCATCTTCGTGGCCTCCTCTGGACTTGTGCCAACTGGTCCATGTCTTCCCTGTGCTGAGATTTCAGAGCTGTATGCAGTACTCCAGGTGGGGCTGTCACGGGAGTAGAGGAGGAGAATCATCTCGACTTGCTGGTCACCCTGCTTTTGATGCAGCCGAGGACAACTGGCTGTGTGGGCTGCCAGCGCACACTGCTGGCACATGTCCAGCTTTTCAACCACTAATACCCCCAAGTCCTTTTCAGCATGGCTGCTCTCGATCCTTTCATCCCCTAGCCTGTATTGATAGTGGGGGGTTGCCTCAACCCACGTGCAGGACTCTACATAAACATATTTATGTATTAAAAAAACAGTAAGTTACCTCAGACCAATAAGGTAAGACCTCAGACCAATAGGTGAAGTACTTTGAAAATTTAGAGACACTAATACAAAAACTTGTATATCTGACTGCAGAGACAAGAGGCACTGTTTTAAGTTGACAAACAAACAGCATTTTAATATGCTAGTGCTTGTTTGATATAGTTTTTCTTCAGAATATATAGTGCAATTGAAAAGCAGATGTTTTGAGTTAAGATTTAAATCACCAGCCCTTATTCCATTAGGTGAGTAATTATCCAGAAACATAGACTTTATATCACATACTGTTCTCATTTCTGTCTCTGTCAGGGAAAACCATGTTAAAGAAACGTGCACTCCTCCAGGAGCAGTAAGAGTTTATGATTTTCAGAACACCAGAGAGCTTTCACATTAAACCTATACCACATCACTTTTACGTCACAGACTCACAGAAAGCTTCCCAAACCTACAATACTGTACTTGAATTAATATTTATTTAATATCTGCTGTTGTAGACATCAACATAGAGGGAGTATCATGTGATACATTACTCATCTGGCTAAAATTCCCTGAATGTGCTTTAAACTGAAAACTGTTAATGCTGAAAGAGATCTGATTTCAATTATTAGGGCTGGAAAGATGTTAAACCTTTACCACAGTTCAGACAAAAGATACTCAAATTGCATGTCAAATTGCAATAAAGTCCACAAAGCCACACATCACATCTAATTGTTCTCCATATCCAAATTAATTTACAATTCTTTTAGCTCATTTAATGAAGTTCTACAACAAAAGTATTTCCATTTTTTCCATCAAAAAAGCAACACAAAACCATATTATCTGACAAATGAATACACTTTGAAGAATCTATACAACTCATACATATCAAGTTTCAGAAACTAACCTTTACCAGCTGGTAAAGCTCCCAGAAAGTGAAGTGGGAGGAAGAACTGGAACATGAACATAATACAAGGGAGTATTTGCTCCCTTTCAGCCTTCTGGTACAAATAGAAAATCCTTTTAGAATGGAAGACTTGTACAGATAGATCAGCATATCTTACTGATAAGTAAAGGTTGTTATTCATCCCATTTCTGTAATTGAGTTGATTATCAACATTTTCCATCATTGTTCTTTTTTGCTTTGTATCTTGAATATACAAATACCAATGCTTGTACAGGGAAGTGTGTCTTACAAGAGTAAGTGCTAGTGCCAAGTCACTATGCAATTAGGAGCCCTATTCTAACCTCAAACATAGGAATTTGTGTAACCTATGAAGACAAGTACACTGCAGAACAAAATATGTTCTGTTAGCTGTATAAACTATGTCTGCAATAGTAAAGGTAAAACATGTCCCAACGTGTGTTGTGTACAATGGCTTCCCTTTCAAGCACAAGAACAAGGACACTTTCAGATGAAATGCAAATTCAATGTAATTCCTTTTTGAAGTACCTTTGCTTTGTTATACATACTGGGACATTTTACCAAGTATTGCAATTATTTTGAAAAAGCAGAGTCAACATTGACTAATCAACTTCAAACTTTCATAATCTCTTAAATGGCAAACTTCAGAATTCATTTTTCTAACACTAACTATCTCTATGCCATGAAAGGTCAATAAAATTTAAATCCAATATCTAAGTGTGTTGAAAAATAGACTAATCCAGAATATATTTTCTACAACCTATCAAGTATGCAGTCCCTAATCAGCAATCATCCAATGCAACCACAACGCAAATGTTCAAAAGACATGACACCTGATTTTGCAATCTGTGTGCTTAGGCAAAAGGAAAATTTCCCTTCCTATTGTACATTCCACACAGTGTTAACCACAGCTCAGGACCCTTGTGCAGCAGTGGCCTACAATATTCTGGTTTCCATAGGTGTGAGATCTTGACCATCAGTAAATCAAGATTTCACACAGAAGCTTAATAGGTAACTGAAATGAACCTGATATAAGCACTGGTTTATCTATTTTTAAGTTGTGTTGATGACAGTGAGTCACTGAGTGAATCTAAAAAAGAAACTGAATGAAAACATAAGGCTTGAATATAAAGAAGTGCTCTGGACTTTAAGCATAATGTGAGATTTAAAGGAGAAAAGGTTGGCAGAGTTGTAAGAATGTGTAATAAAATAAAACAACAAAAAAATGGAGGGAAGATTTATCTCTGTCCCACTAAGTTGTATCTTACCTAATTTGAGAAGATACATACTTTTCAATGACAATAAGCTGTGTGGTGCTGTCAAGACACTGGAGGGAAGGGATG
>NW_010230043.1:0-12159 GCF_000690775.1 Eurypyga helias | reverse complement strand
GGTCGGGTTCCTGCCGGTGGTCCCGGAGGCCCGTGCTGTGCCCCAGGGTCTGTTGACTCTCAGTCTTCCCTCTCTGGGCATCGCCTGCTCGGTGCCTGGCGGACAACGTGTTCCCGAGCAGTGTGACAGCCTAGGTGGTGCAGGGGACGTAAAGTGTTACTGCTGCATAAATACAGCCCTCCCGTCCTTTCTTCCCCTTGCTCCTCAATCTAAACCTTTTCCAGTATTAATTGCAATATCCTGTTCTTTTCTCCCGACTCCAGCTGGGATGCTGCATATGAAAGAGAGCTGCAAACTTTTGAGGATATTGGAGATGCTGGGGAAATTTGGTAAATAAAATAACTCCACCGGAGTGTTTCTCTTCTTTTGTCTTTGAAGTTGCAGAAATGCAGCCAGCAATTTGCAGGGTTAATGAGTAGTTCTGGATGTTGGCAAAACGATTGGGGAGTCTTAATCTTGAGGCCACCAGTTCCTCTCAATTGCCCAGTTTTGCACTGCAGATTTCGAAGTTACACTGGGGCAACTGTCCTTCCACAGAAAGTGAGTTGGTAGTTGTGGCGTATGTTACCAAGAAATGTGCATTTTATTCCCGAGCTCAGGTTTAACTGCACAAGTTGCCAGTGCTGCCGCCTTTTTTAATATATGGAGGGCTTCACCACCCAGAGGTGGTGCTTTGATGAATCTTAGGGCCATGTGATTCATTTTAATTGCATGGAATATGAGCTACGTGAGTTGTTACGCAAGTGCTTCAGTAACAGACACTTTACAAAAAGCTGGAGAGAGGGAGTGATATAATTAATTTGCTGTGCCTTTTGTCCATTTCTGCTATCTTAATTACCTGAGCCTTTGTTTTTCATAGGTTTGGAGAGGAAAGCATGGTTCGCATAATCAGATGGTTGGAAAAACAAAAGGTTTCCCTGGACAGCTCTGTGCTCGACATTGGAACTGGAAACGGTGCTTTGCTGATTGAATTGGTTAGTATATTGCAAAGTTTGTGCTTTTGATACAGAACCGGTGCTCCAAACACGGTAGTTTAAATACAGTTCTCACAAGGGACAACAGTCATCATGGAAAGCTGTAACTGATGTGAAAGACAAAAGGCAAACTTATATTGTGGGTTTTTTCCCATCAACAGAACACTGGTTACTGCACATCAGGTTTTATATTTCCGTTTGGTTTAAGAGCGTGAGTGAAACTAACTCAGTGCTGTTGACGTGCCTTAAAGAACATCCTGTCACAGAGACAAGGCGTAATTGCAGCTGCCAGGCAGCCTTTGGGACTCACTGTGTAACTCCTCGCACCAGCAATGCTGGTTCAGGCTTTTAGAAGTGCTGACCTAGCAGCAGAACATGTGCTTTTCTAGCAGATGGAAATACCTACGTTTGGCTACACGTGCTCAAACTTCTAGTTTCTTGGTACTGCCCAGATAACAGCCTTCCAGTACCTGAAGGGGCTACAAGGAAGCTGGGGGGGACTTTTTACAAGGGCCTGTAGTGACAGGACAAGGGGTAACGGGTTTAAACTGAAAGTGGGGAGGTTTAGATTGGATATCAGGAAGAAATTCTTCCCGGAGAGGATGGGGAGGCACTGGGACAGGTTGCCCAGAGAAGCTGTGGATGCCCCATCCCTGGAAGTGTCCAAGGCCAGGCTGGATGAGGCTTGGAGCAACCTGGGCTATGGAAGGTGTCCCTGCCCCTGGCAGGGGGTGGGACTGGATGATCTTTAAGGTCCCTTCCAACTCAAACCATTCTGTGATTCTATGATTGTCAGTACTTCAGTTTTCAAAATTTATGGTATTTCTTTAAATCAGTCTCTGCCTGAATATCCCTTATTTTAACTTTCCCTTTCTGTTTTCCTGTATTTAAAAATGCTTTTCTTCCCACCTCCAGGTAAGGAAATTGAGTTGAGTAATAAGGTGCTCTCATGCAAAACCAGACCGTTTTCCAAATTCTGTTCTGATAAGTAAAAAGTGGTTACAAACAAGTTTTTTACGTAAATGAATTTAAAAGTCGTTAACACTTTTTTTCAAGATGTATCCCTTTCTGTCAAGGTGGAAACCCCTTATCAGATACATTCCAAAGTGTTACAGTGTTGTTACACACAGATACAAGATACTAAGGAGTATTTTTTTCCTGTTTTTGATTGAATACAGGAGAGTTGGTAAAGAAAGGAGCTGTTTCTGTTGTTCTGCGTTCTCCGTTGTCTCCATTAGTTACTGTAGAATTTGAAAGGGGTGGACATCAAAATAAGGTTTATAATGGATTTTGGTTTAACACAGACTTTGATTTTAGAAGAGTTTAAAGCTTTTCTGGGGACTGGCTACTATGCTGCAGCACAGAAGTAGAAATGGCTCACCTCGTTAAGAGAAACTAATTTTGAAGCCTAGTAATGATGATCATTAAATCCAGTGCTAGCTAGCTCTATCATTCTTGAAACATCCAGCAGAAAAACCTGTAAAGCCCATCTGAATCCTGGAATCATAGAATGGTTTGGGTTGGAAGGGACCTTAAGGATCATGTAGTTCCAACCCCCCTGCCATGGGCAGGGACACCTGCACTCCTCTGGACTTGCTCCAACTGGTCTATATCCTATCTGCAGGCTCCAAGAGAGATATGGCTGGGGCTCCTCTCTTCTTTCTGCTTGCTTTGAGGATCTCAGACACGTAAGCGGGACCTGTTGCTGTTTTCTATCTGCAATAGCCCATGGTCCTACCCCTGTGAACTTGAGGAATCTGGTAGGCTGCATTGATGACCTAATTCCTTTGCCTTCCAAAAATTCCAGCTCTTCTAAGGAAATATTGCTGCCACCTGGAGCTCTGACCTTCTCTTTGGGTTTTTTTTTCCTGAGTATTCTGAGCCCACAGTGTTGAAAAACTCCTCAGAGTAAGGAATATTCACCACCCAAGTGCGGGCGTCCACCTGGCAGCACCAGAAACCCAAACATGGTGCGGTGCTGATGACATTGCAAACTACCTCCTGCTATTTAATCTGCATTTTCAGCAGAAGAGTGCTTAGAAATACCACCCTCGGGACAGGAGTCCAGTTGCAGGATGCAGCGTGGTCATGTTTGGCACCTGAAGGAACGATCCCTTCCTGTCAGTATGTAGTCAGGCCATACAGGTTTAGCAGCATTTAATGTTGTTTATCCTTAAACTTCCCTTCTCTGCCCCGGAGACTATAGGAGTGATGGGAACTCCCTGAAGTGAATCAAGCTCTTCCTTTCCAAACAGAGGAGCTGTTGCGGGAACTACTCTTCCACCCCCAAGTCTTCAGCACCGGCATCTCAGGAAGCTCGGTTTGCTCTGGGGAGGAACGTGGGCAGAAGCCTGTGCGATACGCTGTTCTTCATCCCATGCAAACAACACGGGCTTTGTCTTCAGCAGAAATTAGTCCTCGGTTAAGAACAGCTGGCCAGCACTGAGCTCACACAGGCTGGGAGGGTGAAGGACTCTTTCAAAAACTTAAGAGTTTTTCTTGCTGTTAGAGTGTCAGCCTTTGGAACAAGTAGATAAGCAGCTGGTTGCTTAGCA
The DNA here is from genome assembly GCF_000690775.1 of Eurypyga helias. Classification (NCBI taxonomy): domain Eukaryota; kingdom Metazoa; phylum Chordata; class Aves; order Eurypygiformes; family Eurypygidae; genus Eurypyga; species Eurypyga helias. Next base: position 8,630 of record NW_010230043.1, on the reverse strand, counting down.
CTAGTTAGAGTCCAGGTATTGTTCAAAACCAAGACAAACCCAAGCTTCCTCCCTCTCTCTGCTGTTACTGCCTGCAGCTGGCCGTAAGACCATAGCTCTCCCTGTGAGGTTTGGCTCTAACCAGACCAACTGACACACGCGATACCCAGATCTGATCGCTTCAGCTTCTACCTGGGAGTGAAAATGGGGCACTGTCCCCCTCCCATGTGCCCAACTCCAGCTGATGCAGGGTGCCCACCTGCTTTGCAAAAGGGTTGCGAGGATCTCGCTGCCTGCGTTTGCAGAACTGGGTTATTATCTGCTCCAGAGTCAGGTTAACAGCGAGTCTCTGTATGCTCTTTTATGTGGTGTGTAACCTGCCTGAAAACTGCTGATACAAAGATCTTGTAGTATGCAAATAATTGCATTCAAATAGACATTAGCATGAATAATTAGAAAAATGCAAGGTTTTGCAGTGGAATTCTGTACTGAGAAAATGTATTACATATTTTGGCTCTTACAGTTTGGGTTATAAATTAAATAATTGCTCAATCTCAGATGTTATGTAAGTGTCAGTGAGGTTTTCTCATGTTGAAGCATCTGGCATTGGCACATGTTCTCATCACTGAAAATTCCTGGTTTCTAGGTTACTTTTGGTGCAGATAAGAGAGCGTCTTCCCCTCCAGGGTATTACTTTTCACAGTTCTGCTCAGGTTTCCACTTGTTGACAGAAACCAGCTTTCGGTCCACAGCTCTTTTCATGAGGTATAAGGCAGAATGGAGCTATTTCAGCTCATTCCCCCAGCTATTTAGCTCTTGTAATGGTAACAGGAATAAAAATGACTTAAAGCAGGGGTTTTTTCCTCCGTTATTAAGAGGAGGAGAGGTGAGATGGATTATAGATAGGGAATACACTTGTGGGATGGAAAAATTGCTAGCACACTGATTAAGATTCTCTGCTTCTGTCTAGGCAAAGTCTGGCTACACTAATCTCACTGGGATTGATTACTCCCCTTCTGCAATACAGCTTTCAGAAAAAGTAAGAGAGAAAGAAGGGATGCCTAACATTAAATTAAAGGTAAGTTTTGAGAGAGTTTATTAAGGGAATAGAAAGCAACTGAACCCAAGATTAAACGGCTTAGTGATATTCAGATGTACTCGGTGTACTATATTCATTATGTCTTTTGACACTTGTGAGAGAACTCAAGCCAAATAAATCTGTATTTACAAGAAGATTTTTGGTCCATTATTTTTTTCTGTTTGTAACAGTCATTAGGGCTAAAAAGATTTCCCTGCTTCTAGCAGGGAGCAGAACAGTGCTTCGCCACTTGGCCAAGTTCTGTAGTTTAGCTGCCACATCCTGAATTTCAGATTTGAGACAGAGGAAGAAAGCCTTAAGTGACAGAATCCCTACCACTAGCTGTGGGGCAGGAAGTCTGAGGTGCTGCTGGATCAGGGGGTGACCTCCAGAGGTCCCTTCCAGTGTCAGCCATCCTGGGATTCCGTGGCTGCCGTTCGTTCTGAGCTCGCTCGCTGCTATGCCATTTGCTCCTCCAGCGTGGTGCCTGTACGATGTCTCTGTTCTTGGGTGTCAGCTGTAATCTCTTTGTGGCAGGCACTGTCGATTCTTCGGTATTTGTACAGTGCCTGGCACGCAGCACCTAGGGAACAAGGGATCAGAGTACAACTAATGATTGAAAGAATGAACTTCAGGTATGTTATGCTTTAGCTGGATAGGTATGTACGCGGGCTTTACAGCAAACAGATCACACGGTACGTGGGGAAGAAGCTGACGTGGCACTGAACGTGTGGAAAACCCGTGCGTTACCCTTTCCTAAACACGCCTGTTACCAGGTTTGAGGCTTTTCGTTTTAAAGTACTGGTTTGCATTAAAGATTCACGAGCTCCTGAGTAGGAGATTGTTGTCACACTTGTAGACTTCTGGTTTAGGTAGAAGACTTCCTGGCTCCGTCAGCTGAGCTGTCAGGATTTGAGATTTGTATTGACAAGGGGACTTTCGATGCCATAAGCCTCGATCCTGATAACGCGGTGGGAAAGAGGAAGCGGTACGTGACATCTCTCTGCAGCCTGTTGAAACCAGAGGGCTTTTTCCTCATAACGTCTTGCAACTGGACCAAGGAGGAGCTGCTGAACGAGTTCAGAAAAGGTAAGCAGTTGAATGGAACCGCTTTCGATCCACTCCAGAGGGTGTTTTTTACATGCCAGTTAGCTCCTGAATCTCATGCCTGAGGCTTGAAACTCAGTGTGGATCTAAACCAACCGTCCCTTCTGGAGAACTGAAGTTACTGGCAAGTTACCATCTTTTCTGCTGTTAATTTGTGTGAGTCAGCCAGCTAAGATTTTTATTGTCCATGGAAGGGTTTCAGCTGTATAAAGCAGCAGTGCAGTGTAACAATACAGTCCTATAAACTTACAGAATAACCGACTTGCAAGTTTTCCAGACAAATAAAGAATGGTTTGCAAAGGGTTATCCAAAAGGAGAATAAAATTACTTCCTTCTAATAAAAGCATTTTAATTTCTGTCTGGCAGGATTTGAAATTCTGGAGGAGCTGCCAACACCCAAGTTTTGCTTTGGAGGAAGAATTGGAAACAGTGTAGCAGCATTGGTTTTCCGAAGGAAAAAAGTGGGGCCATCCATCTTGGACAAATTAGATTAGTTGAGAAAAGTCTGAACTTTAAACCTGACAGAAAACCTCAGACACGTGTGTAAATAAATGTTCTTTGAGTACACAGTAAAATACTATGTATGGAACTCGAAGGGGCTATAAAACATTGCCTGAGAAGCATTTCAGCTTTGCATAACTTGCCCGTAAATTTTTGCCCTTGCCACAACCTCGCTTGGTTTAGGGAAGCTGCAAGTTTGGAAGAGAGAGAAGTAAGGCATTCTAAATCCGGAGGCTGGTATAACTGGATGATGTTGGTGTCTGGAACATAAGGATTTGGTATTTAATTTCTGTATCGGTAACTAGTGACCAGGCATTCTGCAAAGCGAACCCCTCGTTTCCCTGTCGCACGGTGCCACAGGGAACACGCTTTGCAGTGTGAGCCCTGGGTGTTTTATTTTTCCCTAGGTACATAAACATAAATGTTAAGGAAGGAAATGGATACGAAAGCCACGTGCAAAAAGGGACCAGTCAGTGCTTTAAATTCAGGCTTTCAGAGGGTTTTGGACTCGGTGTAGTTCTGTCTCCGCTGCAGGTCAACTCTTCTCCCACAGAGGGAAGCTGTTGAGTGCTGCTGGAGATCTCACGCGCCCAGATGTGTGCGTGCCTCGTCAGTCGTTCCCACTGATCCCATACATGTGTGAAGGTGTGACGTTACGCTCTCGCTGCCGTGTGACATATGCCTCTTTCATTATTGATCTCCTATGTGGTAATGTCTTAAGAGCCAGCAATGACCTTATGTTTTGCAGTGAATTTCTCAGGACAGATTTTAGCTGCTCATATCCAAAAGAATTCAAAGCATACCTGTCCTGCATGTGATCTTTCTTCTTGATTTCTTTGCCTTTATTTCTTCTGTGTTATATTTTCCAAATACTACTATTTCTCGAAAGGAAGGACAAGGAGATTTCTTTCTGCCTTGACAAACACATTTGCAGGTGACAATAAACTTGTTCTTTCAAACATCAAGGAGGGCCTATTGTGTAATCAGGTTTTGTTTCACAGGCAAGGTTGTGTTTGCTTATCAGAGAATTGCTTCTCCTAGCTTCCAGACTTCTCCTAGCTTCCAGAGTTCTAGTTCTCTCGGTTGAGGAAATCTTCAAGGATCAAGAGATACTCCGAGTCCTTTCCCAGGATAGGAAGTAAGGCATGATTTGCACGGTGGTGAGTCCTTCCTCTGTGATCCATCTGGAGCTGCCTTCGAGGCAGAAATCCTAAATTCTTTTTTTCCAAAATGGGATGTACTGGGTCCATTAGAAGATTGGTCTATCAGCAGTGGTGAGAAAGTTTAGTCCTAGTGAATAGCTCTTTGCATATTTGGTCAGGCTTGGGTTCCTAACTCGAGTGCCAAACCCAGGGTCTTGTTGTCGTTTGGGTAACCTCGCTCCTGATGCCTGCTCATATCCAAATGCCAAGCAAACTGCAGTTAGGGATTCTCTTCTGAGGTGTTTCCTGGGAGAGGCCATTGTATTTGTTGTGGGACTTGTGCTACTGAAAAAAGCTTGGAGCATGTTGCCCTGGATTTTTATGGGGTGTGTCAGGGAAGTGAACTGTTGGGATGAAATATCTGAAAGAGGAGACCAAGTGAAATTAAAGCCAGAGTGTAGGGTAAATAGGTTCTCAAGGCAAAAAGCCTTTGCCCTTTCAGCATCCCAGTGCTTGCTTGAAGTAAATATTTCTATAACCATGTTTATATAAATTAGAAAGGGAGAAATACCAGACATGAAAATCATGACACAACTGAACGAACACAGAAGATTCAGAGGGAAGGATAATGTTCTATTACTCCTCGACTTCCCTTTTCATAGAATCATAGAATGTTTTGAGTTGGAAAGGACCTTAAAGACCATCTAGTTCCAACCCCCCTGCCATGGGCAGGGACACCTTCCACTAGACCAGGTTGCTCCAAGCCTCATCCAGCCTGGCCTTGGACACTTCCAGGGATGGGGCATCCACAGCTTCTCTGGGGAACCTGTCCCAGTGCCTCCCCACCCTCTCCGGGAAGAATTTCTTCCTGATCTCCAATCTAAACCTCCCTACTTTCAATTTAAACCCGTTACCCCTTGCCCTGTCACTTTTGGTCATCCACTTGTTATTTATAAGAATGTAACGGTCCGTAAGGAGGAGGAATAGGTAACTGTGGTGCTGTCTCTAGGCTGTTTTTTAAACGTTAATTTTTTTTTAAGGCATAAAAGAATAGGAATTACTGTTCTGTTCTTGAACTTCAGCATACTTGTGGTCTAAAATGAAAAATTCTGGGAGCTACAATGTATTTTTTGAGGAGCTGTGGGGTTACATCAGAAACACTAACCGAGTTATGGCAGCTGCTCTTCCCGACAGGGCCAGCTGTGACGAAGCATGTCACGGCAGGCTTTCTGTCCCATCAGGAGAATGTTTCTTCAAATCATTATGGAGAGCATCAGGATGAAATAGCTGTTTGCATTATGGGCTCACCCTCTCGATTTCAAAACCAGTGTTGCAGCACCATTTCTGAAAACCAGGAATGACCAGCTGTTGTATCAGAATTTGGGGTATTTGACACCTACAGTGGAAGGAGGCTCCCAGCTTTTTTTTTCCGTTTAATTCTTCAAACACGGGGGTTTGCATTATCTTTTAAGCAATTAAAAAGATTCTTGTCTGAGGGAGCATGCCCATGGCTAGAAACGGCAATATCCTCTCATCTGATCTGCACCCAAATGATTTCAGGTCTGCACAGGTTTCTCCCTTGGAACAACTGGGCTCTGTCAGCTGTCCAGGTGAAGCCACGTGTGCAAGCTAGATAGATTGTGAAGCTATGAAGCTGGGCTGACACTGACCTTGGCAGCTTCTCTGGAGTTATTTTTACAGAAGGATAAGTTCTGGGATAGCTTTTCTGGTGCCTCAGGCACAGCAAGCTTTTCTTCGTCACCGATACTGGCTTCCATGTATTTCCACGTTCCAGGAATGCACTGGCAGCACCGTAGCCATTGTAAGGAAAATCTGCGTATATATATATCCTGCTATGTCCGTTCTACTGTGTTCCAGGGTGCCTGGTAAAAGACTGCCAAAACATATGTTATTTAATACCAGACAGAATCTTTAAGCATGGTATTCAGCAACATACAGCAAAATTTCCAGCGTTTTGGCACTCGGATTGCTTTCCTAATCTTGGCATGCCGAAAAGGTAAAGAACACTATTTGCTACAACAATAACTGCTTTATTTTATAGGCCCTTTAAGCATTTTAACATAGCAAATCGTCTCCTGTAACATATGCAGAGAGCACACAGAAAATGAACGGGCCAGGGCTTTTCACTGCTGTAAGGAGACCTGCCCTTGCCTTCCCATTGCTCGCTGCCATTTTTGGGTAAGAGGAGGGGAAGGCTGCAGCGTTCCCGACCCCTTGGCTGAATGGATGGTATGGATGCCTGCGGAGGGGATGGCTCTGTAACCTAACCCTTGCGGGTAGCAGCTAAATCGAGGAACAACTCATGGATACCTGAGGCTTTCAGTGAGAGGGGATGAGGTGTTATAGCCTCGAGACAAAGGAGGAAAAGGAATGCTGGTGTGCTTTATTGGACATAAATAAGGGAAAAGCCAACCCGTGGCTTAATTTCCATTTGTTAGGTAAGAGTATTGCTTAAAATGAGCCCATTTCTAGGTTACTGGGAATTTAAACTGAGTGCTGTCAGGCAAACAAATGATGTAGCCAGAAGGAAGCACGTAAATACTGGATAATCACAAGTGCATAATGCCGTGCTGGAGAGCCAGAGCTCATAGATGCTCGTGAAGGAACACAAACGAACCTCAGCGCTCGCTCCCGCTCCAGCGGCCAAGTATTCATGGACAGCATCACGTGTCAAGCAGAGGTGGGAAGAACGTGCATTTATTGAGTGATGTGAAACGTTGATAGGGTTGTGAACCGAAACGTTAGCAGCACAGAGACATGCACGTGTGGTGTGGTGTGCCTGCATCCAGCCTGAAACGCCGGCCAAGGAAAGCAGGCTGACGGGTCGTCAGTTGGATTGTCTCTGACGCTTCCCCTAAAAAACGAGTCAGTGTTTCGGACGCAAGGATCTAGGCTCGTTCACCCCAGTTTGCAGTCGTAATTAGCCTCGCTGACTGCTGCCCTACCCTAGGGCACCTGAGCCAAGCCTGGGGCAGCCGCAGCTCAGCCGTCATGCCCTCTGCCAAGCCAGGTAGGGAGTAAGCGAAGCGGGGAGCCGAAATGCAGTGCTGCCATACGTGTGCAGCAAGTAACCGGTGAAATAAAAGGATTTTTAGGTTTCGTGCAAGTCCCATCGTGTGCCAAATGGAGTAAGAACTTAGACTCCTCATTACAAACCTCTTTGCATGGCAACGCTTCACTTCTTTAAGGTATCGGGTCTCCTGGATTGAGATACTCTCTGACCTAGAGCACACATTGTGTTACAGAGACGTGCTTGCTCCCTGGGCATGAAAAAATAGTTACTTGTGCTCGCTGTTACTTAGATTCTATGAATTTCAGGATTTCCCTGAAACTGGAGTGTGGCTTCTGAAACTGGTCTCCGTTTTGCGCTGCTGGAGAGCTTCCACGGAGACAAGATGTCCCTCCGAATACGCGGTACCCAGCCCAGCCGACATCAGCCTGCGGCTGGGATGCTCCCACTCTCTGCCTGGCCTTGGGTGAGTCCCTTCCCTCCATGCCTTGGCTGGCAGGAGAAGCAGAAGGATAAAACCGTAAATAACAGCGAGTGCTCGGGTGTTCAGAGCAGCACAGAGTTGTAGGTCATTGTGAAAAGACACCTCTGAAATTATTAGCAACCGTGGTGCGTATGACCAGAATAACAAACTGGAGCAGACGGCGAAGCGTTAGAAAGGCTTCACAGAAAGCAGATTCTAACCGAGCAGCCAAATCCTGTGCACTGGAAGTGAAGGAAATTGTCTGTCACCAGGGCTTAGCACTGTTACATCTGAATGTTTTAATGACTTAGACCCCAGTATAATTCCAAGAGGATCATGGAGATCGTTAGCTTTCCTCCTACCCACAGTTTCCATCTCCGTAAGGAAGGCTCCGAGCCAGTGGGGAGCAAAGGCGCTGACATCCGAGACAAAACCACAGATTAATCAGCTCAGAATTTAACTGAATGAATTCTCTGCCCACGATAACTAAACTCTCACGCCTAGCTCTTCAAAGCTTGAAAATTATTTCTGCCTTTTCCCCGTCGGACAAAGCAGGGAGCTATGGCCAGCCTTTACATTTAAACGTTACGGAAAATACTACCTGTGCAAAACAGGTTTATGCGCCGGCAACAGGCTTTCACGCACACTGCTAACCCTCCGCTGCCAGTTTATCTGCCTGAAAGCAGGGAGGTGGAAAACGCTGGGTTTGGACCCAGTTGCAGGAGCAGACGTCAACCTTCTGCTCAGTTCTTGGAGACCAGGCCGGCACCGCGCTAGGCCGCCACGGGAACGGATTCAGTTACGCTGCGAGCTTTATTAAGCTGTACGGAAACCGTACGGAAACACTGTCAAACTTGGTCCCCAAAGTTCTGGCCAAGGAGTTTGCGGGTGTCTTATTGCTACCAGCCTCAACACGCGATGAGAAAAGCAAATACTGCGTGGGATGGAGGAGATGGATGCGGAAGCCCCTTCACGTCGTCGAGCCCTTCCTCCTGTTCGCAGCCCGCTCGTACCAGCCTCTCCTGCCGAATTTTACAGGTACCGAGCAAGGGGCCAATTCGGTTGAGATCAGTCCTTGCTGCACTGCTGTCTTGCTTAATTTTCTCCCAATACTTCCACTAACTGATCGTCTCCTCGACAGGCGTTGGGTACCTTGGGCCGGCCGTCCCCGGGGCAGGACATCCGGAGCGCTGCTGAGGGTAAAACACAGCTAAAACGGGGAAGGAAAATTCAGGAGCGGGAGTTTTTGCCGAGTCTCCCCCGCGGGTCCAGGGGCGGATGGTTTCTATGTGCTACTTCAGGGCTGCTCCGTGCTGGGATGGAGCCCCC
>NW_010230042.1:0-9347 GCF_000690775.1 Eurypyga helias | reverse complement strand
AGCAGGATCATCGTATTTTGTCCAGTCTCTGTCTGAAAGAAAAGTCCCCCTTGTGGGAAACTCCTCTTTCCTGTCTAGTTACTGATTTAAGAGTCATCCTATCAAAAGGAGTCATCCAAGATGTCCTCAGGTCTCCTGTTCTGGCTTGCAGGTGTTTAAAATGGCACCATAACTTTGGGGGTGGTTTTTCTGTTTTGGACCAGTTGCTGTTCTGATGTCAAGCTCCCTGTTTCCCCAGCCAGGTTTGCCTTTGTAGCTGTTCCCCTCACACTTACCTGGGAGCACTTCCTTGCTTCTCTGGAGTTCTGAGCATAATTGCCTTCCCCGGGGAGAAACCCGTGTGGTGTGAAGGATATCCAGAATTACTTTGATATGGAGAGCAGTGCACCAACTTCATCTGCTACCCAGGGTGGAACCCCTCTGTGTGCTCCCTTCTTCTTCCTTCCCTAAAGGATTAACACTATAAATGTTTCTTTACCCCCGTTCACTTGTCTCACTCTTGCATAAATTGGTTTCTTTTGAGGCATAGGCACTGTTCTTCTTGTGTGAAAAGAGGGAAATAATTAATGAGAGCTGTAATCTGAAGAGATGAGCCCTGTGATCTCGGGAATATGCAGTATTATGGGATTACACTAGAGTCACTTCTAATTGTTTCCAGAAAAGCAACTTGCTTTCCCTTTCCAGTAAGGCGGCTGAAACCCTGCTCTGGGATTTCCTTTTCCAGTCTCCAAAGATTAATCTGGAAAAAGAAGCATTAGCCTGGAAGAATTATAAATCACTTGATAATATCCGAGTCATTATTCTGTCTAGCTTTTTCCAGAGTCATGTCTGGAGTTAAGGAGGAGTTAATTCAGAATACAGTCTAAAGAGAGATGCTCTGTCTAAAGACTTAAAGCTAGATTTGCTTACCTTAATTAATGCCGTTTCCTCGTCAGTAGTTGCTTGTGCAACAGGCCAACGCTTTGCTTTTCTTCTGCAGCTTGGCAACAAATACTGTGGTGCAGACGTACAATGCTGGCCGTCCTGTCTGGAGCTGCTGCTGGTGTCTCGATGACACAAACTACATCTACGCTGGGTTGGTCAACGGCTCGATCATGATATATGATTTGAGAGACACGAACACTCATGTCCAGGAACTAGTCCCTCAGAAGTCCAGGTATGGCATATGGATTTCTCAGTCCACATTGAGCTAAACATAGCTGCTTCTGTAATAGGTTACGTTGGTTTGTGTCAATCTGTTGTTCAAAAATTCACGTTCAGCAGAGATGTGAGAAGTCTCGCGTAAGGTGGCATGGTGTATGTGTAACTCTCTACGTGGTGCTTGCCCCCTGCGTCTTTTTAAGGCTGATGGTAGTCAGAAATAGTGCAGCCCTAGCAGGAGAACTGACTTTAAACCCTAAACCCAGCTCCTAAATAATTTGCAAAGGACAAATTGCTAAGGTACCTCTTCTGCTCAGGGAATCAAATGCTGATTTAAGCATATTTGCTGTGTGCTGTCTGATGCTTCTTTAAAACATAAGGCTGAGGAAAGTTGCATGTCATTTACCCTTGACAAACCCGTGGGTTCCTTGCTTGAAGGACCGTGTTGCAGCCTGCTTAGGCCCTTTCTTTGCAGCGTGGTCAAAGAGCTGGGAGCTCTGAAGCAATGAGGCAGAACACCAGCATGGCTGGCAGCACTGACACTTGCCAATCCCATTTTCAGGTGCCCCATGGTGTCGCTGTCCTACCTCCCCCGGATGGCCTCAGCGTCGCTGTCTTGTGGGGGAATATTAGCTGGGACCTTGGAAGGAGCCTGCTTTTGGGAACAGAAAGCCAACAACTCCTACCACCCTCATCACCTGCCGCTGGAACCTGGAGGATGCATCGATATCCAGACAGAGATCAGCACGCGGCACTGCCTGGCGACGTACAGGCCTAGTACGTGACGGCGTACATCCGCCTTTCAGTCCCAGTGTCCCACAGTTTGGTGGGGTCAGCAGCAGCTTTGGTGCTGAGGGCACGGCAGCAATGAACCTGCCTGAGCCGGAGCAGGGAGTGTCTGCACATAGACGGGAATTGGGTGAGGGCAAAAGGAGGCAGCTGCAGGGTGGTGTTGCTTGTATTCCTACATTTAAAACTTGTCTGCAAGTGAATTTTCCAAAGGTTACCTCTGCTATTTCTGCCGCTCAGGTAAAAATAACCCGTGCGTGCGCTGTGTGCTGATGGAGCTGACCTGCAGCCCGCTGACGGAGGCCTCTGACGCTGTGGTGTGTTCTTCTCACCCGGTTCAGACGTTCAGTGCTGGGCCCACCTGCAAGCTGCTGACCAAGAATGCCATTTTTCAGAGCCCGGAGGAGGATGGCAGCGTCTTTGTGTGTGCAGGCGACGAGGCGTCTAATTCTGCCCTGGTATGTCTCCTTTCTTTCAGTGTGGTGGAGGGGTTTGTTGCAGTTGTTAGGAGAGAATCCTTGTCAGAGTCAGTGTGGTGTGGTGGGTATTGTCTTGCTGTGCAGGTTAGTCTGTTGAGCTTGCTGTAGCAGGTGTGGCCTCCTGATAGCGTAGGACACGTTGGCCGAGGCCTGTGGCCCATCAGAGAAGTGCAGGCAGCGAGCCCCTGTTGTTCCCCAGAGGAATGCAGTTGGGCACGCTGTCACAACCGGCACTGTAAAGGATGTAACAGACTTGGTGGGACGTGGGAAGTGCTGTGAGGGATGGACGTAGCCTGCTTCAGAGTGACATGGAAGATGAGGAGAAGGGTTATACCCCCTTTTTTTAATATGAAAAAGCAGCCAGATGCAGAGACTGGACAACAGGCTGCATGAGCCAGGGTCAGAGGAGAGGGCAGCCAGGCTGAGCTGATGCTGGGGAGTCTGTTAAAACCATCCAAGCAGGGTGTGAAAGTAGAGAAAGGGTCCTGTAAGTAACTCGAGGAAAGCCTTTAGAGAGAGGGAGCTGTGTTTTGGACGGGAGGGGAGAATCCTGCAGCCTTTGACCTTGTCTGTCCCACAGCTATGGGATGCTGGAAGTGGCTCCTTGCTGCAGAAGCTGCAGGCTGACCTGCCTGTGCTGGATATCTGCCCCTTGGAAGTGAACCAAACCCACCTCCTGGCTACGCTGACCGAGAAGATGGTGAAGATCTACAAGTGGCAGTGAGTGGTCCCCACGTCTGCCAGAGACACTTTCCAAACATGCTGCTGATTAACCCTAGACAGCCGGTCAGTCCCAGACTGCTGTCCTGCACATGCTGCTTACAGGAGACGGGAGCTGCTACAGCGCCTTCCTGGCGGCAGGCAGAACTGGCATGTGGTAGGCCTGGAGCAATTCCCTTCTTCCTCCATCTTCCTTCCGTGTTTCTCCTTTGGTTAATTGTCTTCAAACTCCGCAAGCTGCCTCAGCACCGCAGTAATTCTTGGACTGTCTCCAGCATGTGTTGCTGCTCTGCTTTTTCACTGTGAATACAGCTCAAGGACTGGCAAATCTCTTCAAGGAACCAACAAAACAAGAGGAACTTGAAGACCTGAGACTCCGGGTGCAGTTTCTCATGGAGCCTTGCTGTGATTACCGGGTGACTAAAGGTGGCCATATCAGAATCTCGCTAGCGTGGCTGGTACTCAGCGTAAGAGCAAGTTCACAGCTTTAGGGAATGTACTCCAGTGTTCTTTGGAAGATCTAGGGCAAAGCCAGTTGGCACGTATTCCCTGATGAGGACAAACCCTGTTTTGTGGCCATGGAGAGAAAAATCTACAGAGAACCTTTTTCTTTTGTGGCTTTTTTCCTTGAGCATGTAATTTGTACCTTAATTCTTCATCCCCTTCTCTTTTCTCTGCTTTACTCACAAGCAGACTTAGACAGTTTGGTTGTGGAGACAGGTAGAGAGGGGATGATTCTTGGACTGTTGGCTGGTGTAGTCCTTGGTGTCCTTCCTTAAGGACAGCAAGGTCCTGACACAGCCCCTGCCTTGGAAAAGAATGCTGGCTGCTCTTCCTCGAAGGGGGAAATAAAAGAAAGAGGAAGTGGTGGAAACTGGATTTCCTCAGCTTGCTTTCACTGACCCTTGGCCTTCCTTAGGTCATAGCTGCTCCCCCCCCCCCAGCCGGTCACAGACAGCCTCCAGTCGCACCCATGTGTGAGCATCCTGCAGACTTGCCAGTTTACGTAAATCCGAGCCCCCGGGGTGGGATCGTTGCGGGGGGGGGTTGGGGGTGGTGTGCTGGCCCGGTGGGCTCTGAGCACCCTTACCATAAGCAGGGCTGGGAGGATGTTTCTCTCCCAGTCAGATCACAAAGGAGGACTGGGGTTTCTTTTTATGTTTAACGAAAGCCGACAAGTTCCCTGTGCTGGAAAGGTATCCCTAGGCACGTCCTTGGCCGTGGTAAGCAGCATCCCTCCTGGTTGGGTTGAGTGTGTCACCACTTAAACTGCCACAAGAGTGGGGTTTTTCTGAAGTCTGGGGCTTGCACTATGATCCTGTTTGTCTTACCTCTTAAAAACGAGATTGAGAAGATCTCTGCTTCACTTTATATTTTTCTGTATAGTATTTTGTTGTTATATTTTTATATACTGTAAAAATAAAGCGTTTCTAGTTACCAAATAGAACTGCTGCTCCTGTACTTGGAAAAACACATCTCGGTGGTATACGCTGCGTGTCTTGGGAACACGAACAAGCATCCCCGCACATAGGTGAGGTTTCCCGTGCCTTGTAGCATTTCCGAGTTGCGCTGAGCTTCGGGCTGAAATAAGGCAGGTATTTAGGGATTGAGGAGTCCTCGCAGAACCACAACGCTCTGGCCAGGTGTGGGGAAAGGGGAGGGTTGAGCAAAGTCGGGCTGTGCACCTGGGACATCCTTTATGCTGGAAATAAACTCACCCATGTGAGACTGTCGTTTTAACAATGATGGGGAAGAAAGGGTTAATACAACACCACTGTGACAAGGTCTGCTGTAACACGGGTTAAAATCGAAGGAGCAGGCTGCTCTCTGCCAATGTAGTGCAATGAGCTGCTTGTTCTCAGCCGTTTGGAGGTATTGTTTGTGCTCAGGCAGCTCCAACCCCTTCTCCCCACTAGAAATTTGGAAAATGTTAAACATACACAGAAGGAACGAGAAGAGCTCTTGGCTTTTGATGTTCTAGGTGGCACTTGGTTTCTACCTTTTACCGCCCTACAGCAATAAGAGGTATGAACTGAAATGCTGTTAAAATAATAATGGAAGATGATGCTTCTGTGTTCTCATTTTTCAAATCCAGAGTTTTTAGAAGATTTTTGAAGATGCGAAGAACCTTGTAACACTCCCCTAGTCACAGGTTTGCAGCAGGCTCAGGGAAGGAGCACCTAAATTGTGTGCAGAAAGCTATCAGCATCAGGGACTGATAAAAGGTCAAATATGTTAATTAAATATTTGTTCATCTCTGTGTGGAGTCAAAGGGGCAGGTTCTGGGATGGAAGGAAATAAAAACTCGGTGCAGGATGCCGGGCAGCTGTCGTCGGCTGAGCTGTTGCACTGAGGCAATAAGCCACTGTGTGGCTATTTCTGCCTCTGTCTCTGGGAAGATTTTGTTACCGTGGAGCAGGGCAGCCCCTTGGCAATTCCTCTAGTCAATCCGATGTGAGGGAGAGGTAAAGCTGGGCAGCACTGTGGCTCCTGCAGACAGGGCCTCACTCTTTGCTCTACACAGGCGGGGTTTTAACGTTTTGCGGGTTTTCCAGGCTGTTGCTGGGGGAACACCTTTCCTGATTTGCATCGTCACAAACCTAGGCCTGAGGGTCAGCATTGGCCAGAGCTGGCTGTGGTGGCAGCTTGGCCGGAAGCCCAGGGGCCCGGAACACAAGCCAGCCCTGGCTGCTCCCCATGGGGCAGCGCTGGGGAGGGAGCAGTGCTTTCCGGAGAAAGGCTGTTCCTCCACATGTCCCTCTGACAGGAGTGATCCAGCCTCAGCCCGCAGTCGTCTGCAGAGTGACCAAAAGCCTGGGTAGGGTCAGGAGGCAGCCAGTAAAAACTGGTTTTCTGTTGGGTTCAATTTGCATCGAATACCAGCACTAGTAGAGGTGAAGGGAACATATTTCCCTGCCAAGAGAGGCAGGGAGAAAGGGGCAAGCTCTCCCCTGCTGGGGTGCCCTTTCAACTTTTTATTAGCAAATCCTGCAGTAAAGGCTTTTCCTAGGTAACATGTGAATTAGTTGAGTTCTCAGGCACCCTTTGAGTCTAGCTGCATCCCTAAATGTTGTGGATTTGCCTGCAAAATAGAGCAGAGGGGGTCGCAGCACCCTTCCACCAAGCTGTTCTCATCTCCTGCAAGCACTCTTGGCCTGCAAAGTCAAGCAAGTTGGTGTAAACAGCCACTTAATATTTATCATTGTTTATTTTCATTTGATGTGAAGATACTTACTGCTGAGAAGGCAGAAATGCCTGGTGCTCCTGTCACTTCTTTGCTAAAGATGGGCTACAGGTGCCCTGGCCTTGCAGAGCACTGGGTGCTGCGGGTGGGTGCCCGCAGGAAACTCCTGCCTCCTGTGTGGGAGCCATAGCAGCATCTCAAGAACACCAAGGGGATGTTGCTCCTATCCCACCTCTTACAAAGTAGTGCCTCTAAGTAGGAAAAAAAAAAAAAAATTAGAGTTTGGGGAACTGTACCCTAAAATGCTCATTTAATCCTTGGGACAAACTTAGCAGGTACCAGCCCCTGTCCAGCCTGTGCTGGTCAAGAGAACAAAAATGCCTCGGACTAATTCCAGTGATTATCCCACCCTGTGAAGCATAATTAATTTGAGGGTCCGGGGGGTTTAGTCTTACATCAAGTCCAATTTGGTGCTTCTGCTAGAAGCGGAAGGGGGAGCGAGCCCCCTGTGCTTCAGACGGTATCAAGCTGGGAAGGCAGAAGGTAGCTTGGGAAAGAATTGGGGCAGGTTGGAGGCAGGGTTGGATAATTCCTAACGTGGATGAAGAATGGTGCTGCAGGGTTCTGACCTGGGAGAAAAGCTGAAAGAGTGGGCCTGAGCTTGTGCATCATGCAAATCAAACACAAATTACCAGGCTGGTGCTGCCTCAGCCAGCCAGAAAAAGCGCTGAATGGTTGCGGTAACAAAGCACCCAACTAGGTTCTCTGCAACAGCTTTTGGTGGCGGAGATGATCCCCAGCTGGGAGAGGCAGGGCTGAAATTTTGGGGGACCCGTAGTGTTGGAGGGAGGCAGCTGAGCCAGTCTGTGTGCAAGGGAGAGGGCCTCAGCGCACGGCGTGGGGCTGAGCCGAGATTCGGAGCGGTGACCATGGCCACATGAGAGCGAGCGGTCTGTATCCAATTAAAAATTGGAGCAGTTCCTCTGCATGGACCGAGAAAGAGCTTTTCTTGTCCCCAGAGCAGTGAGCTGGAGGGTGAGGACGCTGCTGGGAAGGAGCGAGAGGCGTCCCAGCAGCTCAGCTCAGCCCTGCCTCCATCTGCAAAGCCGGGGGCTATATAAATACGTTTTATTGCTCGAAGCGGCGAGACTTCAATGTGCTGCCCACTCTGAAAGCAGACGGCTGCAAGCACTTAATGCAGCACCCAGAGTCTGAGCGCCTTGCTGGTAAAATGTTTAAAATGTGGCAATGAGGGAATTTCCACCGAGCCTGTGCTGAGGGAGAGGGGCTGCGGTTGCAGTGAGCTGCTGGGGTTATTGCACGGGCAGAGATGTCGCCCTGTGCAAAGAAATACCTCTTCCTTGTTTAACGTGCCGCGTGGCCAGGGTGAGCGTAGGGCTCTGTATGCAGTGGTTATTTAATGGTGGATTACGTAGGATGGTAAAGTCCAAGGTTGGGAGGAGGTTTCTCTTGAGCACAGGATGTTTGGCAGAAGGATGTGGGCTGCTTGTCAAAAAAACGAGTCTCCAGAGAGCTCCCAAGGGTGTGGGAAGGAGAAGGGAGCCATAACCCAGCTCTGCTGCTCCTCTCCGTCCTTGTCCTGTGACGGATAGAGGCGCAGAGCCAACCCTTGCGCTGGGCTAGCTCTTCAAATAACTTCTACTAAGCCAAACGGGCTGCCAAGCACGGCCTGGATTTTGCTGGCTTTTGTTTTTAAGTATTGCCAGCTGCACGGCCCCTGGGTGCCAGCACAAAGCCACCTTCCCGGAGTGCTGTGTCCCAGCGTGACACTGGAACGCAAGAAGCTTGGGGACTTTGCCAACTGATCCCCGCTCCTGCCCTCATCTCTGCCTGGACGAGGCGACTGCGGGTTGGTGGTTCTGGTGGGCTCCAGCTTGCTCACGGTGCTCCGGGAGCTCCTGGTGTGGGTAAGACGGCTGGTGGCATCCCTGAAAGAAGGGTTTTGCCCAGGCAGGATGAGGCAGCCTGCGACAGGAAGGGAGCAGCCCTACAGCTCTGCTTTGCCTCAGCTCACCGAGCCAGGGCAGACCCATGGAGTGCCCAGGCAAAAGCTTCCGAGTTTGGAGGAATGTCGGCTTGTGCTAGGAAAACTGCTGCTGGAGTCAGCCAGGCAGAGGAAGAGAGATGGGATTCTTACTGTCCCCCATTTCCATCTGCTGTTGGAAGCAAAGCTGAGAGAGGCTGCACAGTTGCAGACACCACTTTTTAGAAGATCCATCACCAAATTCAGCATCCAACTCCCTGCTATTGCCCAAGGTGGAACCTGTAGGTCCCACCTACGATGAGATCAGCCATTGTAGACCCTGCTTTGGGCGCTCAAGACCACCTGTTTGTCTCCATCCTCACGAAAAAAGCCCAGAGCAATGTTAATGATGTGAGGCCATGCCCACGGGCATCCTGGCTGGCTGGCAGCCCCTATTCAATATTTTGTGGTTTTTTCCAGTATCTTCTTCAAGATTTTTTTTTTTTTTAGCAGCTATTCAGTATTTTTTCTTCATTTTTCCATATGTGGCCCTTAATTTTCTTCGCTGCACACTAGGCCAACCCTGCTCTGACCACCATTTCCTCGTGACCCTTCCTACATCCTCCATCACCAGGGCAGCCAAAAGCCTCTCGGGGTTTCAGCGCTTCTCTCCAACATCCCTCCAGCGAAGGTGGCACTGGAAGGTCCGTTGCAGAGGGGCAAACTGAAAGATTTAGGGCAAAACCTGGACACAGCTTCTGGGTATCTGCTGTGGGAAGCACAGGGCAAGGTTGCCTTCCCGGGGGGCCACTGCCACCGGCGCTGGCTCAGGAGTTTGCCAAGTGCCGCCCTGCGTGGCTGACGGGCTGTGGGGGCCACTGTGGGGCTGTGATGGTGGCTGAGGCCCGCGATGGCCGCTGGAGGCTGTAACGGAGGTTGGGGGTGACGATGGCGCCGGGCGCTCCCACCGCGCCTCTCCCTCGTGAGGCGGCGGCGGGAGAGGCGGAGCTACGGGGCGCGCGGGGGGCGGGACAAGGCTCGACCACGCCCC
>NW_010230041.1:0-70830 GCF_000690775.1 Eurypyga helias | reverse complement strand
TTGTCTATCTGCACATGGTGGAATAGGATTACAGCGCCAATGGGAGAAGGAGCAGGCTGCTTGCAAGGGGTGCGCCCGGTTTCCCTTCCCAGCGCATCCCGGCGATCGATTCCGATCCATTATTTAGTCTCCCCTTCAAGGGAGCCTGCTCCGACCGTGCGGGGACGACGGGCGCCCTCCGCACCCGCAGAGGGACGGTGACGGGGTTTTTCCCTTTGTTCGTGGGCGCCGGGAGCGCGGCGGCTCCCCTCCGCATCCCGCTGCCAGCAGCCGGCTGCCACCGGGAAAGGCAGGGACAGGGACAAAGGTAACCCGCCCCGCTACCGCAGGTCAGCCCCGGGCGTCAGCCGTTCGCGTGAAAGCAGGGATCGACCGGCCTTTGGCCGTGGGCAAAGCCTGGAGGGAGCTCGTCTGCTCCGCTCCACCTGCGTATCACCAGCTGAATTCATCTTTGAAGCGCTTGAGGTGGCCCTTCATGCTTCGCTTTTGAAGGCTCTCCCAATTACAGAGAAAGAAAAGCAGGAAAAAAAAGCTTTTTTTTTCCTTTCCCATCCACTGCTCTCCAAGGAGGGAGTATTTCCATCCGATGGCTGTGTCTGGGAGCGTCCTGAACCCACCTGTGTCCATGTGTCTGCATGAACACCTGGCACAACCAGGCTTCGAGGAAGCTGCGCTCAGGTTGGGGTCCATCCCATTCCTCCTGAGGCAGACAGCAGGTCTGGGTGAGGGCTTGGGCCTCAGACCCCGAAAGTGCGGAGCACTCCCACGGCAGCAGGAGCAGGGTGCCCAGCACAGCGCTTTCCTCCAGCCAGGAGGGAGGTTGGGTGTCCAGGCTGGAAACGCCTCCTGAGCGGTAATTAACTGAGGATTTCCTGCCCATAGGTATACCAGCATATACACACATGCATACAACCTTATAGCAGCCTTCGAGTACCTGAAGGGGCCTGCAAGAAAGCTGGGGTGGGACTTTTTACAAGGGCCTGTAGTGACAGGACAAGGGGTAACAGGTTTAAATTGAAAGCAGGGAGATTTAGATTAGATATCAGTAAGAAGTTCTTCACAGAGAGGGTGATGAGGCACTGGAACAGGTTGCCCAGAGAAGCTGTGGATGCCCCATCCCTGGATGTCTTCAAGGCCAGGCTGGATGAGGCTTTGAGCACCCTGGTCTAGTGGAAGGTGTCCCTGCCCATGGCAGGGGGGTTGGAACTGGATGCTCTTTAAGGCCCCTCCCAACCCTAACCATTCTGTGATTCTGTGATGCATACATACATCTATATACAAAATACATATACACTGTACATACCCACTTAAATGCGTGTGCATACACACACGTGAACACACATGAAAGATACATATATTTGCATGGTTTTATATATTCTATGTACATACATAAAGGTATCTGTAGGGTCCTTGTGCAGCCCTTGGGGGAGGGCAAGCACAGGGGACACCAGCTGCCCCCTTTCAAGCTGCCCCTGCCCCACAGTCCTCTCCACCTGTTCTGATATGAGAAACAGGACCTAACAGATCCAAACCAGCATATCCTTAGATATGGAAAGGTACTCCCCCTGATACAGACACATGTGCTCCAGCCTTGAGCCCAGGGACTGCATGAACTGGATATATATAGATGTGTTGAGTTGAGGACAATCGGAAAGTAGGAAATGGAACATTTATGCTGATGAAGAAAAACCCTGGGACAACGAAAACCTACTTTTAAAATTCATAATATTTAATGATTTGTTAGGCCTTTGAAACTCGTAAGTATTGACTGCAGTTACACCAGCTAAACAGAATAATTGGCTGAAAACACAAGGAATGAAAATACAAACTATTTCTGGAGCTGAGAAATTTTCCTATGAACGTGGTGGATAGATTCTGCTAGAAGAACACCTAGGCTCTTTGTCTCAGTGAATATACAGAATAACAGTGACATCACAATAACATGACATTTCATCTACACGGTATCCTGCAGAAGGACAAGCAGTCCCTACCTTGAAGCACTGTACAGCAATTAGCACCCTTTCTGCTCCCTTGGTAGATGAGATCCCTGGATGGACTTTCCACAGTAAAACAAAAATGGGATGTGGTGACATCTCATACCACCTACAGCAAGTTTTATTGTGCTTTTGGAAAGATACAGATCTTTATTTTCTCATAGTAGTGTCCAAATGAAAACCAGGTCATCCGATTATCTTCAACCATAATGTCAGGCCATATATCTCATAGCAAAGATCAATTTTATGGTAGAAAAATTTGCCCATGTCTCAGTGTCATTTGGGATTGTTGACTTAAGTCTCGAAATTTCTATTCTGACTAAAACTTCAATACTGACACAGTTATAGAAAATTGACATGGGCACAAAAATGCTCCTACTCATAGCATGTACTTTTCTGGGGAAATTGGTGTAATCTCCACAAACTAAAGCATTCTTTTGTTAATAAGATATGTATTTCCATTAGAAAATTTGCTGCTATATCTCTGTAGTCATTTTACATCACCAGCAGGTCACGATATAATAGGTACAATAATTCTTTTTACCCTAGAATAAGTCCAGTATGAAGAGAAAAGTTAATATAGTGAAGGTTCCATTTATGATCAGATTTTGTTGTAGAGTCTCTAAAAACCTGTGGATGGAAATAATATACAGAAAGAAAGAACTTCACATAGAAAACAAGGAGCTCTCAGCTGACTGTTACCATTCATGAATGAAGAATTAACAAGATGCTGATCAGTTGTACAAATACATTGGCTCAGATGTCAGTGGCAGGCAAAATAATGGAAATCAAGTATTGGAAATTATTTAGGGAGAAGTGGAGAACAAACCAGAAAACATCACTATTGCCCTAGTATGTTTTGAAGGTACTGACTGGTTTTGATTACCAAGAGCAGTTCTGGTCCCCCATTCAAACCAGGCATGATGGAAGGGGTGAGGCAGAGAGAGGGACACCCAAGGTCTGAAGAAATATGATACAGGTCCCTAGTAAGACAGGTAAAAAAGGGTAAAAGGTTCACTGGTACTCACAGTCTCTTCCCATACAAGTAGTGCGAAGATGCAAATGTGAATGAAAGAAACAAGCAGGTGATGGATTAAGAAAAAACAAACAGAAAAGACAACAGTCCTTGTAGTTAAGCTATTCAACTCACTGCTATGGGATGTTGTGAATATAAGGGTCTATGTGGGTTGAAAAAGTGAGTGAGCAAAGTCAAGGAAGAAAAATCAGTTGGGGACAACAAAAACAAAACATGTAGCTCAAAAAACTCTCCACTGACAATTTTTTTTGATCTGGGAAGTTGTCTGGGAGGGATATCAGCATGTGTTTTTGTGTTCCCTTCCAGCATCCACTACTGATCACAGTCAGATACCTATCAGTAAGTTAAAAGATCATTGATCTGGATCCATATGAAAATTCTTATCCTGTTAGTATCACTTTCTAGTTTTGCCTCTCTTTCTTTCTCACTTCCTTTTTTCTTTTTTTTGTCTTAATTTCTTTTTCATTTTTCATCCTTAGATTTCTTGTCATGCAGAGTAAGGGTAGCCTGCTGCATAGAGCATACCTATGGCTTTTTCAGTATGTTTTTGCCTTCAATAGCTAAAAGTATTTTGACTTGAATTAGACTGTAATACTTTGTTTTCTAGTCCCCATTATTGCTTGGTCATGTAGAGACTTTTTTTTTTTTTTTTATTCAATGTATGATTGCATTTAGTTGTATGTAGTTGTACAAGAGATGGAAGGACACTAGACTGAAAGAGGAGGAGAGTAAGAATTTCTCCTCCAAGCAGAGTTTTGGTTGAAGCCATATGGGTTTCTTTTCCTCAGTTCAGATGAGAATCCCTTTACATAACACTCTAAAGGTATGACCCAAGCATGACCTCCTAGCTTTCAGTGGAGAATACATTATAAGAGATTTCAGAAGCGGGTTGGAGAGAATGCTTTTCCAGGAGGATGCCTGGGCGGCACGCATTTACTGTACTTCTACCACTTCGCTTACTCACCTCCTCTGCCCTCCTGGGAATAT
Organism: Eurypyga helias; assembly: GCF_000690775.1. Classification (NCBI taxonomy): domain Eukaryota; kingdom Metazoa; phylum Chordata; class Aves; order Eurypygiformes; family Eurypygidae; genus Eurypyga; species Eurypyga helias. The sequence goes on along the minus strand of NW_010230041.1, from coordinate 66,813 downwards.
GCTGGGTTATGCTGTGGCAGAAAGAGGAGCTGCTGAAGCGTGCTGTGCTAGTTCCTGATACTGGCAATGCCCCAGCTGGCACAGGCAGCAGCTTATCTCCCGGCTCGAGGAGATGTGCTGGACACAACCGATTATAAAACCCCTTTTTTATTAGAAAACCCTTTTTCTCTATCCATTGAAAATTGAAAGTTTGAGTCTTCAACTCATTAATTTCTAACATGTTGACTAAGTGGCCCTGATGTCTATGGTACAAAGCAGCAATTTGAGAATAAACTATTAATACTTTATAACTGTTCTCCTGTCTTATGTACTCAGAAATGGGAAAGCTTTCCAGATGTATTGTATTGCAGAATTGCACAGCACCAAATCATGATCGAAGAAGAGAGTTTTATGCTAAAGAGGAGTAACATTTGGGTGAATAAGCAAAACTAAGAAACAAATAACATTTTAAATTCATACAGCTCGCCAAATGGAAACATGTAAACAGCCCCACATAGTTTGTTAAAACAGGCATGTGTGTTTTGTCAAACACATTTGACCAGATGATTATATAAAATCATGGTGGTCCTAGTTGTCATGTCTATCTCCATTTTCCTCCTCATCCTCTTTAACTGCTGCTCCTCAGCCAGAGACAGGTATAGCATGGAACACTGAAGCTCCACCTTGTCTTTACCCATGTCCTCATACTCACAGACCCCCCCAAGGGGACAGGATGCCTGACAAAAGGGACAGCGATATCATCTACACCCTCCCTGACAATTCTTCCCAGTAAGAGAAGTAGGTCATGCTGCTTTTCACCTTTATGTGAAGGAAACAGCTTTAGCCTTCATAGCTGTGAAGGTTCGCACATATCCCAGTGCAGGAAGTCTGTATGTCATCCCTGTCTCAGTTTGTTTAACTCTTGCATTCCATCACCTGGCTGGTTTCGCAACCTCACGGGGGGTGACAAGGCACACACCAAAAAAAAAAAAAAAAAAATCTTTGGCTCTGTCAATGGAGAATCAAACTAGGTGAAATTAGGTCTGTTGCTTATTAGAACTCAATCCTTATAAAATAAAGGCTGGGTTCCATTTTTGCTATCAAACATCTAATTCAGCCTTTCTGAAGGCTGCAGGGAGTTCTATACTCCTGCTTTTTATTCCTACAGCAATCAATTGTACCTATTGTTCAGAAATAATGACAGAACTAAGCAAGCACTGAAACAGGCCAGTCTCTCTCTGCCACTCCTGGACTTGTTATCCCTATTGTTACTAGAATGATTAAACAAAAAAAAAAAAAGGAAAGAATTTGGAATTTAAGACATGTATTACACTAAAAAAAGGTGTCTGTATCACTGCGTTTCCTGCAACTCTACTTTTTTGTATTCAGAGGGTAAGATTATACCAAACTGGCATAAATCCTATCATGCAGGCATACATCTGCATAGTCTATATATTACATTAGTATCTAAAGGTCATTGATTACTTAATGAGGCTAACAGGAGAGGAACGGTACAGAAAATTTTATAGCTAAAACTGCAGGAATGAAAGCCAGAATATGGGGTTACTCTAGATTAACCAGTCTTGTACCTTGTCTCATTGCATTCTATATAACATGCTCATTGCATGCTAAAGAAAAACAATGTTCCTGTTTGGGCACTAACGTGGTACCAGGATGTTGAAACAGACATTTTCCAGGGAGGGATTTCCTATATAAAGGAAAATGATTGAAGGTAACCTCACAGCTCTTCTCTAGCATGGAATGGATGGTCTTAACATAAATTACTCATGAGCAGGTTGTATTTCGGGGTCTGCCTGCTTCCTCCTGGGAGGGAGGCTGTGCCACGACCTGTGTATCGCTCCGGGCGGTGGCCCACATTCAATATGAAGGATTTGTTGCTCATCTTAATGTCTGAAGTCCTTATCATGACTTGATCAAGCAGGTTGCAGAGCTTCTTACCCCACTCTGCTCTACCACAGCTTAAAGTGACCACAGCAGTTCTAGCATCCTAGGGGGTTATCAGACTCCTTTCTCTGTGCCTAAAAAGAGTTTGGGAGAAGCAGTGTGGCTAATAAGGCAAAGTCCTTTCTGAAGTCTCCACAGTTGGTGATTTTTCTTCATTATTCTGTTACAGCCCAGCAGCTGGCCATTGCATCAGTCAGGCAAACGTAAAATGAGGCTGCACAACTTTAAAGGCTTCAAGATGCCCAATTCCTTTGATTGCCAGGGGACTTAGGCTCTTACCTTGAAAAGGTAGGGCCTGAAGCAAGGAAACAGGTGATGAAACAGTCTTCATTTTGTTAGCTGAGAGGCTTTGGAGTGTTTTATTTTTTATTTATTCCTCATTTAATGTTAATTTCTTTTTTATTTCCTCCTTGTTGATTTGGGGTGCTTGTTTTGATAGCTTATCCTTAAATTATATAATTGTGTATAATTGTTTAGGCTGTAACTGTACGTGGCTGCTCTGACTTCCAGGTGGCATCGCATTACTGTACACATAAGCTTCCAGGTGCAAAATGCAACATATATTTTCTAAGAGCTGATGTTAGGCAATTGGTTGCACTTCCACCTGTGGTGCCTTCTGAATAGTTCTCTGCCTGATTGTAATATTTTTTATTGATAATCTGTGTTTTTATTTTGTCTTCAGTCTCTCTGGTAATTATTCACTCTAACTTGTATTCCAGGATTGTGGATTTTGTACACATCTAAGGTGTTTGTGAGCTTAATGTCATTTTCAGAGATAACTCTCAGGCAAGGAACTTTTGAAAATGTTGGAAAATGCATCTCTGTTCTTTATGCCCCTAAACACAAGTGAGAGCTCAACTTCAGTAATTTTGAAAATATTTTTTTCATTCTTGTGTCTTAAAGGATTTTGAATATGATGAGTTCACATTTTTGTTTGTTAATTTACACTTGCAAAGGCAAGGGAAAAACCAGCGTACTTACGCAAGCTGAAAATTAATAAATCAATAGTGAATCAGATCCTTTGTTTGCCAATTTGTTGGACTTTCTACCCTGTCTATTATGCTGTTATCTACATCCTGGATCATATCCAAGCTTCTTACATAATGCCCTGTTGCTTTTGGAGAAATTGGAGGGCTTCTGGCGCACATCAAAACAGTAAAATAAGGATAAGGTTTTCAGCCTGGTACATGTGCATGGAAAAGGCTCTGTTGGTGTATCAAGAAGTACATGTAACAGGTTCAGTTTGTAGTTTTTGATTCAGGGACTGCATATGAAAAGGGCAATTGAGAAAAAGGTTTGCGCCAAATATCCTTCCTTGTGTACGTCGCTATGGCTTTACAGGGTTTTGAATGACAGGCGGTGTAGATTGGCTGTGATTGTACCCACAACAGCTTCAGTGCTCTCCCCAGGCTGCGGGGAGCAGCTCGGTTCGGGAATGAGGCCAGAGTCCCCGTTTCTATGGTGACTTCACCCGCACGTCACCCCCTCCAGCAGCCCTCTTCAATGCCATTGCGCTGGCAGGGGGTGGGAGGGGAGGTGGGGGCGAGGAAGGAGCAGCTCCGAGGAGGAGCTGGGGAAATCAGCGTTAGCGTGTTACCTTTGTAGCCTTTATGGCTGCCTTGGAGAATCAGACAATGGAAACAGGAGAAACCTCGTTCCTGCAGTATGCTGGGCTCCCCCCCGCCTGCTCTGCATCTCGCAGAAGCACAGCAGAGACAAGCTGCTGATAGCCTGATCTTGTTTGGTGTCCCAGCGGAGTAATGTCGTTCAGCACAACACATCTACTCTGGTGTAATTCCATTACAAGTGGAATAACAATAAAGCTCGGTGGAGTAAGGGCAGGGAAGGTGAGATTTGAGTCCATCCACGGGGCTCCGGGTCACGTTGACATAGTAAAATGTAAAAACCCTGGACAGCTGCTGCTGATGTTGCCCACAGACAAACAGAACGTTGAAGAACAGATATGAGATAATCCTTTATTGATCTGAGGTGCTAGAGACCGTGATTAAAGGGTACCCTGAAGCCTAAGGTAATGCCTTTGGGTTGGAAAGGGTGCTACTGAGTGAATCTTTCTCTCTCCCACTCATCTGAGTCTGAGTGCGGGCTTAACTTGGTATTTATCACCCCAGATTCAACAATAAATCCAAATGTTTCTGTTGGGCCTTTTCTTTCGGGAGGAGCTACTGTAGTTACTGGAAACGCAGGGTGTCTGTGCTCAGCTGGGACTGTCGAGGCTCACGTGCTGAGTAGAGCAGTGTGATCTCCTATTTGATGCTGGATGTGCTACATGACTTTCAGTGTCGCAGTCTCCTAAAGTCATGATAATATTCACTGCCATCTCTTTCCTTCCTACCCTTCAGATCTAATCTTGGAACAAGCTGTGAAAAACAGATTAACTTTGGGAACTTAAATCCCTTCTCTGAGATAACTGAATATTGCTTTTTGGAAAAAAGAAAGGAAAAATAGAATCATTTTTACTAACTTTTCATTTGTATGTACTTTCCATTCATCCATAATAATTTTTTTAAAAAGCCTAACTGAGTCAAAGAACAATTCTGGGTTTCTTTTTGTTTACCATACTCTTCATAGCTTGAAATATTGAAAACTCCAATGCTGAAAGCTTTGCTACCATTAGAGCCCACAAAATTGCTGTACCTTTTCTCCCCTGTATTAATTTCAGTGTGTTCAATAATATATATATTTTCTCAGACACTGCAAGTACTTGCTGCATTTTGTCTCTTTCTTGATTTTAGTTGAGAATTAAGTGAACACCATGATTACTAGGTCTCAAATTAGTGAAATGCTATAAAACTTTTATAATTTGCAAAAGACAGCAACAACTCTTTTTCCACATACAAAGCAACAGAAAAAAGCAGATAGATATTTCAATGCCTTAACAACTAGGCAGTGGAAACACCTTCTGTCATTTCACTGTAAAATATCAGTGGTGTTAATGAATGTTTGTATTAACATTACGCTGTAATTAATAGTATTAATACATTGGACAGGGTTGTAGTTTTTTGATACAGCAACAGAAGACTCAAGACATCTGTCAGATGGCATCGTTATCTAGGAATGGAGGACATGTGGCTGTTACTTAGCACCATCCCTCTTTTTTTTGCCTAGTCAAGAACTATGCATAGTCAGCTGATTCCCCCATGTATCTTGGTGGGCAAACTTTACAAAGCAAGAGCAGAGCAGTGGTGACAAGCCAGAGCCTGCCAGAGCCAGGGGATGAAACGCAAGCCTTGCAGAGGTGAGGCAAAGACCAGCACGGCTCTTTGCTGCTCCACATGTGTCCCCCTCAGTTCTTGGGGGAATTTAGAATCTGAATTCTTCCTGAATCTATATATATTTATTTATGAAGGAACAGGTAATTTTATCCACTAAGACTTATAATACTTAATTAGTGGTTTATCAAACTTGGCTCAGTCACATTCCTGAAAATTAGGAATTTATTGTTCATCCATCTAGTGGATAGTTTGCCTCTGAGTAGTGGCTTGTAAAGTCCAGAAAACTTCACAAAAATATGAGATTTCTTTTCACCATTGCACCACCAAAAAAGAAGAAAAGCAATGATATTTAGCCAGACAGCTCATCTTTTGGAAGTGTTTTGCAGCTTTTGGTGAAGAACGTTTTAAAGCTGCATCTTGTGATCACTACCAAAGCTTTGGCAAAGGATCCAACTCATTCTTCAAGCAAGTTTAAAGCACTACTCAAGCCCATGTGCTCTCATTCACCCTTTCAATAGTCAAGTTGTTCAGATAATGGTGACCTGCACCAGTCATGTGAAATGAGCACATCTATGATGGCAGTTATTTCCATGTCTGCCTGATCAGCACACTAGTGCATAGGCAGCGTCCCCTGACCAGGGAGTTGTGGAAACTGCAGAGATCGGTATCTCCCAGGGCAAGAGCACCTGCTAGTCTGCTTCCCAGACAGCAAAACTTGGGATTCTCCCCTTCAGTACTTCTGAAAACGATGAAAAAATAATGAATATGTGGATAGGGGCTTGTCTGCATCTACAGCTATATCCCCCCTGCAACTCAGAATCACTGGTTAGTTAGTGTTTGAACAGTGATGCAGAGATGTGAAGTGTACAAAAGACATCACACATACAAGGGTCAGAGAAATCAGAGGAGCTGTTTTTTACTTAAATGCTAAGATTTGGCTTATCTTGTATTTGCCAGTGTATTAAAACCAAGTTCTATTCCAGTCCTCTGATTATTTTTTTTCCTTATTTTTTTTTCCAGTCACCTGTGAAAGTAAAAGATTGAAAGGTTATATAGCATCATCTAGTGGTCATGTACAAATTTACAGGAGCCTGCAGTTTCACCATCCTTGTCATTCAGATTACCTGGCACCAGTGCTGACTCCAAGTGAAAATGTGAGGTAAATGCCTTGTTTCCATCTGTCCGCCTGTGGACTCTAAGAAACAGCAAGGAAAAAAAGATCATTGGGTTAGAAGTTGTGTTATCCCCACACTGTTAGCATTCACAGTTGTGGAACAAGAATATAGAATACCTTATTGCAAGTTTTCTTTGCAGATGAGGTTTAGCCAAAGAATTTTGATGTGGGATTTTAGCATAAGGATGGTAAAAGCCCAGGATCAGAGCCTCATTCAGAAAAAACAAACTTTGGTTTACTTTACTTTTTAATTACCTGTTCAAAGACAGAGAATCAGAACAGGAATCCAAATCTTCTGGCTCCAAGGCTGAACTTTTTAAAATTAGATGACTTAGAAGAAAATACAACAGAAATCCAGGAGGAAGTCACAGACTTCAGAAACCTGCCTTCTGTAAAGCTTAGCTCTTACATTCACTGTTCTGGATGGGTTTTGTCTTCTGCGTCCTTCTCGGAAGCTTAAGATTTCAAGACTTTAGTTGGTTGTTCTTAACTGTATACCACATTAGTATGTGTAAAGTAGCCTGTAGTGAGTTCTATGCTAAGGCAAAAAAATCACCCCTGGTCTTTCATTTGAACCTAGGCTTTAGTGTAAGGCTTTCTCATAGCCGTGTCAGTGACACTCCTAGTCTCTCTAACAGGTCTCACCACTTTCCAGGAAAGGCAACCATTATTCCTAGGGAGAACAGCAGGTCCCTTCACTGTGCAAATGTCAGGAAAAATTCAGATCATCACTCCCAGCCTCTTCTGCTGGACAGTTTCCCATGGTCTGCCATCCGCTCTCTCTAAGCACCGTGTTGTGGCTCCCTGCAAAGGCCACAGAGCATGACCCGAGATATGGTGTAGGCCAAGAGGGGATTGAGTTGCCTTATATTGGAAATCAAGTTGGCAACAGGACAGAGCTGGATGAGAGGCTGAGGGGACACGCTTTTTTCCCCGAGAAGACTATTCTCTTCTTCCTGATGAGAATAAAATATGACAAATAAATATGGCTTGAGCTGACTAAGGTCATGTGCCACATTCATCTGAGGAAATGTTTATTTGGGGGCCAGGAATACCTGGGAAGCTGGACATTTTTTCCAATTAAATCAGTGAGTCCTCAGAGGTTCTCATTTGATAGGAATTCCTGGGGACTAAAATGAATTCCTTTCAAACCTATTTAAAGCCAAACGTCTGTTTCTCTTGCATCCCTTTGATAAACCAAGACCTATTTTTTTTGGTGACAAGGGGAAATGGATTAGAAAGCTCTGTCCCACAGCAGTTGCCTGGATGTGTGTCGCAGGGTTTTCATTATGGTCCCAAGTTTGGGAAGGGCCCCACTTAGTCATGTTTTTGTTTCCCTTGAAATATCAGCAGATAACTGTCAGCTACAGGAAATATAATTCACATGACTCTTTATACATTGGACAGCTGTATTATGGAATTGATTTTAGTGTGAAATCGTGTTGTGAAAAATCTTGGAAGTAGGGTCCGTGGGAGCATCCAGGTATTGGAGATTGGGGTATGATCTGAAAAGAAATAAAAGTGAATAAAAAGCATGAAAAAATGAACAATGGAAATATGTATGAACTTTACCAGAAAAAACACTCTGTTTTTAGAAATGTGTTTTCTGTCATCTGTCAACTTGCAGATGTGACATGTCACTATATGCTATCATTGGTTCTCAATGCAAATAATGCTAGCTTTGTTGCGCAAGTATCTGTCAACACCCAGTCTTTGCCCTCTTTTAATATCTGTCCGTGCATGTTTGCTCCTTACGTATTTTTCCTAGGTACCATGGTTATGTTTCAGAAATTAATGATTTGGTGTAGGAAGTATATGTTAAATATACATCTTAATTTAATCAAATAGGTTTGGAATTTGTTTGTAGTGAGTTACACTTCTCTAAACAAAACTGAAATCTGTTTTTCTTGAAAATCACCCTTATTTCCTCTGCCATTGTGAATGAAACAGCAGAACCAAATTACTGTGTTGTATACCAACACAGAATATCAATTAGAAACAACAAGAGTGTTATTCTTTCCCATCACAGAAGCAAAATTAGGCCGTAAATCTAAGGATGATTTATGCCTCCTGTCTTTTATTTTACTACATTTGCTTTGAGTTGTCTTGTACCAAAATTTATTTTTCCTGCTTACACAATAAAGACAAATTTATTTCTTTGAGAAACATTTTTGCTAGCTCTCCTTTCCTTTCTTGCAAGGAAGCATCTCCCCTCCCCCTTCCTTTTATTTTTTCAGTCTAAGGAAAATGGCTGCAGCTGGAAGAAGATGGATCACAGTTGCCTGAAAATTTTCTCTGCAGTCTCTGAATTTCAAGAGGTGAAAATATCTCCTGATTTAAATTTCTGAAGTAATTGTTTACTCCTTCCAAATGGCAAAAATGCTGTTTTGGTCCAAGTTGCTAATTGATGCTGTCATTTTAGATACTCCACATCAGTTAATCTGGGCGCTAGCATCTAGCTACAGATATACTGCTTTGGATGTTTGTGCCTTTCTTTTAATGAATCTTTGCTGGTATGCTGATTTTTTCTAATTAGATATTCCCATTTATTCTCATTTTCATCTAATTAAAATGCCATGCTAAAAATATAAGTGAATATTCAGTTAGTTTGTCTTATAAATGGATGCATAATTAATGAAAGCTTGAAAAAAAGCCAACTCAGTGTGATTCTGGTACTTTTTTTTTTTTCAGTTTGCTCTTTCCCCAGTGATATACAAACAGCCAAAGGATTTCCTTGAATGTATAAGCAGACTTAGGGCTGTATTTGTGTAACTATCTCTGAGACAGAATAGACACATTAAAAATTTACTATCATCTTCTTACATTAGACAATTGTTTACAACCCTGATGGTCTTATGAATATATCTATCTATTTTGTTTTCACTAGATTTTAAATTTGTGTTTCAATGTGTCTGGGTTTTGTATGATCTGCCTCAAAGGAATGAATTCCATCACATGATAAAACAAGGCTGTCTTTTTATGGTAAATGTTGTTGTAGGTGCTGATTACTACAGATATCTAACTCCTACAGATATCCTACTACAGATAACTAACTAAAACATGGTCAGTTTAACCTTCACCTTCTGAACTGAAGATAACAAAGAAAGAGATGTGAAGGTTATGGCGCCATCTGAACTAACCTATAAGGTAAATACATCTCCATAATATCATTATGAAAATGAAAAATATAGTTAATTCAAACTTTCCTGTTTCAGGTCTTGTGGAGAGGTTTTTGTTTGTCTGGTTGGTTTTAATATATATAGAATCATAGAATGGTTTGGGTTGGAAGGGACCTTACAGACCATCGAGTTCCAACCCCCCTGCCATGGGCAGGGACACCTTGCACTAGACCAGGTTGCTCAAAGCCTCATCCAGCCTGGCCTTGAAGATGGCCAGGGATGGGGCATCCACAGCTTCTCTGGGCAACATGTTCCAGTGAATATACACCTTATACACACCTTAACATTGGTCCTGCAAGCAAGCCTGCTCAGGATATTCGAGTACTGCCTGTACTCCTCCTTGGGAACTCTCTGATCTGAAAGACTAGATCTGGGACAGCCAGATCACATCATTACACATCTTGTGTGTAGGCTCATTTTCAGTTTTGGGGGTTTTGGTGTGGGGTTTTTTTTTTTTTTGGGTGCTACTATGTATGCCCAATTCAGTAGACTGCTTCTGTTAAAAAAAAAAAAAGAAGACTAGGTGGATATTTTATTATGACCATCTTTCATCCACAGGAGTTATCAACACAATTTAAAGCCTGAATTACCTGCATCTGCAGCACAGGTTACTCTGTCTGGTGAGTCAAGATCAGCAGATAACATGGGAAGGCTTTTGCAGAGGGGAGAACAGGATTAATAGATAACACGAGATGATTGATGTTTTCCAAAGGAGAAATTTTAGGTCCAAAGTTGTATGGATGAACCAGGATATGAGGACACAGCACTTCCTGCTAGCTCCCCCAAACACACAACTTCCCCTGGGATGCCTGATGGTCTTCCCACAACATGTGCTGCTGCTGCTGCTGCTGCTGCTGCTGCTGCTGCATTAGTGGTAGAGCCCAGTCATGTAGCCATGGGTTTGGATGATGACCTTTAGTCACAACCACACCTGAGAGAAGTGAAGTAGCAATTTAAAATTCCTTTGAGAGACCAGTCATGTGGTTTTGTTGGAGGATAATAGAACCAGAGATCCTCCCTGCTAAGTATCACAGACCTGTGACAAAAAGAAATAGAAAGTCTGTTCAAAGCAGTAACTGCAGACAATAGCAACAGGGATTAGTAAAAAACCTAAATATATTCACTGCTACAAGTTTATCCAGTGAAAGATACGAAGAATGCCTTTAGTTACCATGTGGTCTTGTTTTCCCTGGAACAGCTGCCTAGCAAGCTGCACTCACAATCACTGGTAGAAGGGTCAGGGCATGGAAAAAGGGTGCCAGGCAGCAGGTAGGCTCTTCTAGACCAATATCCCATCTAAATGAAAACTCATTCTTCTTCCTCTTAGGACATTTGCCCTAAATTATAAAGTGGGTGAACCCTTCCTTTCAGTGCTATTTTATGTGACTGAAGGATAGTGACGTCCTCAGATTACCTGAAGGTCTTCTCATCTGCAAGGCTCTGCATCAGTTCTGAGTTCATTATAGTGAGGGTACTGATGCATCTTAACCGGCTTGCCAGTTCCTTCCTCAGTGTGTCCCATCAGGACTAAGGAACTTCATGTTTTGGTAACTTTGGGACCAAACATGGCCCCCCATTTCTCCTTATAGTCACCTCAACTAATCAATTTTAGTATTGATATTTATCAGCACTTCTGCAATTATCTTGAACTCTGCAGCCCAGATGAAAACTACAGTGTTATTTCTTGAAACCTGGTAAAAATTACATATCAGACCTGAATTTACCATTTCTTCTACAAGCTTTTCCAGGAGCTGCTTCTGTTACAATGTTTGTAAAAGCAAAGCAATACTGGCTAAGCAGTAGAGTACTTCATAAGAGAGCAGTGAATAAGATAGTGATGCTGACATTACTAATAGACTTCCTTAGCCTTTCACGTATTTAAAATGCTGACATCCCCAAACACCAGCACAGAGATTTCTCAAGGGAAAACTGTTGTCCTTGAAGTCCTAGAAAAACTTCCGCAACTTATTTGCTCCCACAGATGAGCAGGAAAATGGTGTAAGACCTATAAAATACCTTATAATATTTAGCAGGAATAATATTTTTATTATATTAATTTTTTAAAAAATTGCTCTTTAGAGATCAACTGAGTTGTTAACTTTCTTTTATCGTTAACCTTCTGTTATTCTGTTATTCACAGAGAGGGTGATGAAGCACTGGAACAGGTTGCCCAGAGAAGCTGTGGATGCCCCATCCCTGGAAGTGTCCAAGGCCAGGCTAGATGAGGCTTTGAGCAACCTGGTCTAGTGGAAGGTGTCCCTGCCCATGGCAGGGGGGGTGGAACTAGATGGGCTTTAAGATCCCTTCCAACCCAAACCATTCTGTGATTCTATGATCGTAATAAGGCAAAAGCCTCAAACTTTAAGAGATGAAGAAAATCAGCAGAGTCTGTCTGGTAGGTGTATTCTTGATTAAAATTATCTACCGTTATAGCCCAAACCATTTTTACCAAGTAGCACAAAAATTGATATAAAGCAGGCATCATGTAATTAATGTATACTAATTGTTTCTTATAAGTCTTTTAAGAAAGTATGTTTTTGCATCTGCAGTAGTAATTTGTATTTGTATGCCTGCCCAGACTGGCGTTAATAGGACCTGCCTTTCTAGATGGCAGAGCAGGAGGAAAGTTTGTATGCACAACAAAGTTCCACAGAAACATGGAACCAGTCAATTTGCTCCATGTAATCTGCCATGAGGATGTAAATATATGGTATCTCTGTGAAAAATGAAGGTGTTTATTCACATCTCCTTACCTTAGGCACCTAAAATGAAATCACTAATGTAATACGAATGATTGGTATCTCTCACTAGTAGAATTCAATTCAAACTCTTCTCCTTGGCTTAGAAAGGCAGAGAGAATTTAGACTCCCAAATCAGGCACTTCTTGCAGTGATGGTAAAAATAACCCCCACTGTTACTCAATCCTTCATGTCCCAACTAAAATTTCTGCCCTAATACGATTATGTCCTTTGTACCCTTTATTTCATAAAGTCACAAGTTTCTTCCATATAACTTGTGCCTGTCAGCCTCCTTGCTTTCAGGGGAGCTTCACAGCTTATTACCTCAATTAGAGCCCCACCCATATATTGTTTAGATTTATAAACAACACAGCTCCTGGCATCCTGGCACCCAGGATTATTTTATAGAATGTCTTCTTTTAATTAAAAAAGTATCTTTTAAAACATTTCTGTAATTATTAGATAAAAGTAGATAAAGGTTTTCTTTGATATCTAAAAGTATTTTTCTATGTCTAAAGCTAAACTTGTAATTTAAATTCCCTCTACAGTCAGTCAGGAGCAATACATCTCTCAGTGGTGTGTATTATAAACGAGTTGCATTCTGGACATGCCCGATTCTCTGCTTTGGCTATTGAGGGAATCTAGATAGCTAGGTTAATGTTTAAATGTCCACAATAAGGTTAGATAAATCCCATCCATAGAAGTGTAATGAAAGAACAGCTTGATTAGTTGAAACCTCTGTAAAGCAGCATGATTAGGAAATGTTCTCCAATCTGTGCTAATCTGTTGAACACATTGTTTCTCAAAAACCTTTGGGTTTCTTTCTCATTAGTGGAGCCAAAAATAAGAAGTGACGATTGAAAAATTATGCTATTTACTAGAAAATCTCCTTAATAAATAGCAGAGATGGAAAAAACCTTAATTGTATTAATATATTTCTTTTCAATTTACTGTCAAAAGCTTGTAGCCAATTTGGACTTGTTCTCATCCAGGGTTTAAAGTACTTTAGGCACACAAAGCCTAACCAAAACTCACAGAATTACTTCAAAGAAAATGGGCATTTGCAATTTTTCTCATGTGAAAGAAAGACTATGGAGATAAGAAATGATGTGTGTGTTTGCCGATTGCTCTTTTGTAACCATTGCTTATCTGAGAAAAAGCAGCTGAAGATAAAAAGTCCTAGAAGTAGGTGAGGTGAAGGTAGCCAGGCAGTTTCATTTTTGTTGGAGTTGCTACTTGGTCAGACACCGATTTTATCGGTGGAGGGGCGTATTCTTTTTGGAGTCTACAAGATCATGAAGATTTAGTAGGAGACTTTAGGTCTTTATAATAACCATTTCCACACAAGACAAATAAACACTTAAAATTCAGCTAGCCAGGTGCTGCATGGCCTGTAACCATGCTGCTTTGGTTAATTCCAATGCTTTTGTGACCTGAAGGCTTCAGGCAGTTCTCCCAAGGCCAAAAGACCAAGGTGCCAATGGCAGTGCCTTCCATATGTCACTGCTGCTCCTTGGTCGGCTCCTGGAGCCCTCCTTAGAGCACCTCAGCTGTAACCTAACCATGCCTGTGCCTGTTTTGGGTTGAGGTCTGTGGCACTGCTGTCCCTTATTTACCTGAAGGAATCAGGCAGGGAAAGGGAAGATGACAGCTAGTAAGAAACACAGGGACAAAAAGGTTGTTAAGGTGACTGTACAATCAAGACTGCAGCACCCCAGCCTTTCAGGAGTCATGGGCAGCACAGATTTGAATATTTTCTGGTCAGACTTATCCCTCAAACATCTGCAGCTGCCCCCCATATCCCACAGAGAGGAAAAAGCATTATTCACAGCTTGCTGATCTGGCAACTCCACGTCAGGGTCACGGGAAAGAGGGAAGGGAGACGAGACCTCTGTGACTGAGTCACCCTTTTTTGCCCAGCCCTTACCTTTCATTATAAAAGTCCTGCAGCCACAAACACCTGGGTCACAAACCTTCACAATGTGGCCGTACTTTGGCATACACGCTCTTCTTACAGTGACTGTTACTCTGAGTCCAGTGACTGCAGCAACACTGAGTGAAACAGATGCCACCGGAGAAGATGTCTATCCCCCTCTGTGGAGCCTTGCCCCTGAAAACCTGCAGGATTTCCTAGTGAAGGACAACAAAATTGTCATCAATGCTTGGAACTACCAAGAACGACTGGGAGTGTATAAAAACTTGCTAAACTCTTCAGCCAAGTATTTTACTGCCTTTGGATCCCAAAATTTTGGCAATATTCTCTGGGGATTACCATTGCAGCATGGGTGGCAATTTCGTACAGGTATGAATTGTGTCCTTAAGCTGCTGGAACAGCTAAGTGTTTACCAGACCCAATTTAGATCATTCTTTCCAAGGTTTCTGCCTCATGAGCCCAGTATAACTTCAGGTGGTGTAAATTTTGACATACTGAGCTAAGCTGCAAATCTGAAAAAGAAATCCTGAATGAAGGGAACACCCTTGTCTTCCTGAGCGATAGCTATTAAGCTTCCTAATAGAAAAAAGTATTGCTTCACACAGGATTGGTCAGAATCCAGAAGATCTGTGGTTTAGATGGACAATATTTCGGTCAGCTGAAAGTCCTTCCATTTGCTCCACTTTATAGTAGGTAGATTTCAGGGCCTGCACTCTGCAGTGCTGTCCTTAAATTGTTAACGAATAGGCCTTTTTGGTTGTTAATGTTATGATATTTTATTAGTGGCCTGAGTTTCATTTCTAATACAGAATTCTCCCTCTAAGAATTTGGTTTTGCCACTTTTGATCAGTTTAGGAGTAGCCTCATTATTTTCTAAATATTTTATTTACAAATATTCAAGTTTGATCTCTTAGTTGGGGGAGGTTGTGGGTTTTATATTTTTGAAATTATCTCCAAATTTTAATGGCTCATTCCTCAAAACCTGGGGTGGTCATTTGCTTGTTGGCGCTGCCAGGGAAGCCGACACAGAAACATGTGTGAAAGGTCCTTTGAGGCTAAGGCTGCAATATCTTATCGAGGGCTTTATCGAAGAACGTGTTCTCCCCCACTCTGGGATAATGCAACATGCAGTGAAGCTTTCTGTTCAAAGCCAGTGTTGACTTGTGCTGTTCTAGTAACCAGGAGAGATGAGAAGAATGGAACTGTAGTCAATGATGTTTTCAGGAACTTGTGCCTGGTGGTATTCAGGTATAAGAAAAAGCACCTGTCTGGTTGTTGTTTGCTTTGTGTTGCAGTCTGTAGTTTCGTGAGGTGGTGGTTTGGCTGAAGCTGTATGTTTGGAAGAGGACAGAGGCACTGAAGCTTGTGGTGAGGGAAGCCTGACAGCATTTAGTCACATCTAATCGAAAATTAACTGTTAAGTCAAAAAGAGGAAAAGGAGGTAAAGTAAGCAAAATCCAAGCAGGCAAAGACAGCGCATAGTTGGCAAAGACAGAGCAGCAAGAAGAATTTGGTTGGAGTTAGGCAGGCTTTTTTCTCTTTTTCTTCTTTATGCATAGGAGAAGAAAAGCGAAGGTGAAGATGATGGCTGGTACAGCAGGAGAGTTGACC
Source organism: Eurypyga helias (assembly GCF_000690775.1). Classification (NCBI taxonomy): domain Eukaryota; kingdom Metazoa; phylum Chordata; class Aves; order Eurypygiformes; family Eurypygidae; genus Eurypyga; species Eurypyga helias. The sequence continues at coordinate 51,001 of NW_010230041.1, read as the reverse complement.
CAATGTGTGGCAGAGACAAAGATGGATGCAATAGCTACACTTGAGTGGTGACTTGCTGGAAACAATCTAATTATGTAGGGTGGCCTCATCCTAAGGTGAAGATGTGCCTACCTAGTTGCAGTGACAGTTCATAAATAGAGATGAGGGACACGGTGGGTGAGAGGAAAATTTACACCTGTTTGCACAGACAGGTAAAGACCTACTGTTGCCTGCCAAAGAGTCATAGGACTGGTCCTTAGGCAAGGAGATACGTTTTTAAAATACGTTATCAGAAGGTTAAAAAAATAGTAGAAGGAGAAATATCACGTTGTTGGAAAGAGTTTTACAGTAAAACAACGTGAGAAGTTGAAGGTTAGGTGGATAAGGGGAAGGAAAGAGAATTTTGGTGCATATAGTAGTAAGGTTGGCAACTTGCTAAACATAATGCAAATAGGCAGCTGGGCTAGATTAGGGAGGAATGACTGAACCATTTGTGTATGAATGTAATAAGATTCGGCAAGCAAAAGCTGGATTTGAGTTCATGGTGCAGGTCAGCAGGTTCTTGAAAACACTGCAAAAATTGTTGCATTAACAATCCTGTCTGGTCTTGAAAACCATGTTGCTGAGAAATATTTTTATGCATGTGGTCTATATAAACCATAAAGAGCATGTGAATCTACTAATTAATAAGTGGTACAAAGATTTGCAATAATCTACTCATGGACATCAAATGAAATCAGTAATTTGCCTAAATTTACTGTAGAGACGATGTTGAGACCGTGTGGTTGATTGGAAAGAGACTGTGGAAATAGAAATTGTCATTTGGGAGATGGAGCTAAACTGAAAGTCCTACCTAAACAGATTGAGGAAACTGAATAGTCCCCACCCACACTTCGAAGAATTAATAAGAAGTACAAATCCAGGAGCCAGAACTTTAGGAAAGATTCAGGTGATATTGTATGTCCAAAGAGCAGGAAAGATTGTACCTATATTTAAGAAGGACGAAAAAAGGGATAAAGTCACAAAAATGTCTATTTCTCTTACATCATCAGTAGATGACACATTAGAAAAAGTATGGAGGAAAGATTATTTAGAGATATGGAGCTAAACAGAGAGAGTAGCTTACATGAATCAAAGGTATATTGTGTGAGACCCACTGGGTGTTTTCTTTTATGATACAATTGATGCTTTACCGAAGTCCAGCAACAAATTTCCTCCCTTTGTAAAGTCAAAGCATTGAATGGAAGTTTTTAATGACACTTTACAAAAAATAAGAATGAAAAGAAGAATTTCAAATCTGGTAAGGCAACACCTAAAGGAGTTTAGTGATGGGTGTTGTCAAGGGAAGTTTACAGGTAAATGGAATATATGCTCAGAGTTCTTCCATTATCATTCTTGAGAACAACTGCATTTAGCTTTTTCACTAACAATCTTATCACAACCTTGCCACAAAATTATCAAATAAATCTTGCTGATGAGATTGCACATAGCAGCTAATGATATACAGCTGGGAGGCATTGTCAATATAGATACTGAGATAGCTTGGGTAGACCTGAAGACTGAAATAACAGTTGTGTTAAGCACAGGGAATAGGAAGAGAGGACAAACCTGGAGTAGGGTTAGTGCTTCCAGCTCCAAGTAGTTTATACATATCTTATAATTATCACCAATACTGCCTGAGATTTTTCCAAAACACCTAGGCTAACAATATTTGGTAAATCTCATGTGCAATTCTTCTGCAACATTTTGTCTTCTTTTTCTTATTTTCCTTTATCCTTCCCATACATCCCCTTTGCACACCAGTGAAATACTGCAGCCTATTTCTGATGCCCTGTGTGAAAGGAGAAACTCAGGGAAAAAACATCCTTCTGCAAATATTAAAGAATATAATTTTTCATTTAAAAAATTCCTGTTCAACTGTATCCCTTGCCAACACCGAGTTCATGTTCTCAGTGCTCTGCTACTGAAAGATACAGGCTTGAGCAGCCAGCATGCCCCAAAGCACAAGCTTTGTCCAGTCAGCTAGAGAGGATAATTGGGATAATTCATATGCACATGATTCGTCATCACATCTTCAAGTAAAAAGTATCAGAAAATTTGGGGTGGTTTTTAAAGAATGTAATGAGGTTTAGTTCTAATCTGACAGAAATTACAATGTTGGCGTTCAGCTGACTCACGAAAGAGTTAAGTGCACTGCAGGGCAGAGTTTGGGAGCTTCTGGAATAGCTCAAGCTGTTGGACCTGACCATGGTAATTTCACGTCATACACTTAAAGCAGACTTCCTGACTCACTACGTGACTAATTAAAGCATAATGTGCATATACATTATGCTTTCAGAAATTAGTCTGTTTCTCCTCACGTCATGTGCTTAATGTAAAATACGCCTTACATGCTGTCACGAATAATTGTCCAATGTCTTCCGCGTTTGCTACAACACCGATGCTTGAAAACCCTGCTAATCAGATACAACAATGCTTGCATGCTTAGCTTCACAGGAAGGCCATGTTAGTATGCATCATTAAACTGGAAGGGATTCTGTATCACACAACCCAATTAGGTGAGACAATTAGTTGCACACTTAATTTGTGCTATTCTGCTCGTTAAGCAGCTCTCCTACACTAGCAGCCCTTCCTCTGCTGAAAATAATGAATCAGCTATGCATGTGTTTATATCCGTGTGTGCATGTGTACTTATATCTCCATAAAAGTATCACTGTGATGTCCTACTTTCAGACAGTTCTGTAAATTCTCAGAATGCATTTACAGTGAGGAGTAAATTGAACTGTAAAACACAATGAAATTACTATGTGCTGCATGAAGTATTGACTGAGAAATTCAACTACTCTAGGAACAGTAGTTTATGAAGCAAAACAACAGTAATTGTTCTGCTTCTCTGAGCAAAATTCTGCATGCTTTACTCCTATATATTTTTTCATCTCTGTTGGATTTCTTTTGTGAAAAAGATTGAAAAGTATTTGGTGTGTTATTTCATTCGATTCAGGCAGATTAGCAGATCCTTCCAGAGTGACTTCCTGTGGTTATGAAGATGGAGACCTCCTGTGCATATCTGTAAGAAGCTGGTGGTCCTGTAAGTATACACTATTACACTGTTCTCCAAATTATGATTAATGTCCTAGAAGGCAATTTAGAACCTTTCTTCCCCTTAGACTTCAGTATTACAGAGTAATTCCAGTGCTACACAATTCTCCATCAAAGGCTTGCAGCAAGACACCTAAGTGTCAGTGAGTAAATGAAAGTTAATTGATTGTGTAAGTTATTTGAGGAAGGAAAAAAATGCAAATTTGCAGCCTTAGAAATTTTTATACTGAAAAAATGGATGTGAAAACACAAGGGAAACACCATGATGGGTATCTGTATTGGTAGATGTTAGTAGAAATCAGTTTTTAATTGCTCCAGAGCAGGTTTGTTCAGTTTAGATGCTAATACTTCAAATTAAAACTTAATGTGAGACTGTCAAGCAGGAATCTTCATGGTTCTTGCATCACCCTCGGTAATACAAATCTGACAGGACTTTTCTGCCTTCAGTTGCATCTCAACAACTTCACTGTGGTCAGTAGGCTACAGAGAATGAAATAAAGGGATACTCTGTGCCCATGATATCCAAATAACTTCATTATCTTCACTACACTGACATTTATCCAGCAGGCTTTCAAGTATTCAGCTAAAACTTTGTTAATACTTTGACCTGGTGTACATGAGTTATGAGGCAATTTCTGTTCACTTTAATATCAGCTTTGGAGTTCTAGTAGGTTGAAATTCAGTTAAATTTCTTTCATTATTCCAGTAAGTAGCAACAAACTGAATACAGACAGAGAGAGAGAAGTGTAAAGATCTGAATTTCCAATGTCAGTGCCTCTGACATTTTCAGTGTTTTCCTCAATGTCTCTGAAAATACACATCCAGATAATTCAGTCTCCCTAAAAGTGGAAGCACCCAAAATTCCTGGATACTTTTGATAATTCAAGCCATTCATATGTTACTGTACAGAACTGGAGGGATCAAATTAATACATGGTTTCTCTTAGCCTGAGCAACACAAGAATTTATTTATAAAAATGTGTATCATACGTGTAACGGGAGGATCGGTCTATCCATTACACTGAAGGAAATACGCATTGCAGGAAGCATGCCATCTCAGTGATGGTGGTATCAAATTTGGAACCACCTTTGCGCTGGGCAGTACGGAGAAAAGGCAGAGTGACAGACTCTACTGAAGGACCAACTGTGAGCTAACTCAGCCATATGTGCTGTTGGCAACACTCCTGGTAGATGTGATAAGAGCACCTTGCCCTCCTGTGGGACATAAGGGTAGGTGCACTGCCAAGAACATAGGAGAAACAATGGTGTGTGGCAGGACTATAACCAGGCTTTTACACAGAAAGGAAAAAACCAGCTAGCCACTTCTAGCTAAGAGCTTTGCAGAAGAGGAAAGGAAGGAATTGGGAATGCCACGTGCAGCTCAGTGGTATCCATTTATTGTTACGCAGGGCAGTCCTATGAGTAACACTTGTATCATCAGTAGAAAAAGCTACTTAAAGCTCTTGGTCTCAAGTGCAAGAACACGTGTAGCCTATTTCCCTCTAGTGTTTTTACAGGCAGTGCCTATATGGAATCAGACTCCTCAAACAACAGTGCATACCTGGATTTCCACAGAATTTATCTTACAAAGCAATTTTTTTCTGGGCCCATGAAGAAACATAACTAATTGTTACATTTTCTCATTTGATTACTCAAAAATATTTAATCTGCCTGCACAAATTGAATAAGATATCCCAATCAGTCCAAATAGCATCCCCCAAACAATGTTTTTGTTTCCATTTTTCAATAGCTGAATGAACACCTTAAAAAAAAAAAAAAACCAAAACCCACAAAACAAACCACCAACTTTTTCTCTGATCTGAGTTAAGGTCAATATTTTTAGAGCTTTTTTTCTTCTTGAATCTGGAACTCTGACTTTTTTAGAATGCTTATCTTCTATTTTTAAAGAAATGGAACAGACAGACTGGGCGGGGTTGTGTGTGTGTATGTGCATAGAAAGACAAGACCAGCCTATAGATTATAAATACTACTTATATCTAAAGGCAACAAAATGATGTGGTTTTGTTTTTGTTTCTTTTTTCCTAAGGAGGTAAAAAGCCTTGTGAGTCCTCCAGTTGAAATATTCTTTCCCTTCCTAGGGAAGGGAAAGCCTCACATTCTTTTTCCTGTAGCACATTTTCCTTCCACCACTTCTTGCCCCTCTCTTGCCCAGCTTCCCTGCTGTCCCCCTTCCGCTGTGGCGAACGGCTCTGTCCCTTCCCTGCCACAACAGCGCTTTGTTGTAGAGGCCCTTTGAATGATGTTTCTGGCTGGCAGCCAGCAATTAAATGTATATCTCTTTCAGTGAACAAAGGGGTAAGCGTAGAGTAAATTTAAAATGTAAATTTAGAGTAAAACCAAACCTCACTGGGATACTTACTCCAACTTCAGTTTCCTGTCTCTGTGGGAGACTAGCACTAGGTGCTCTGTGGGAAGGTGTCCCATACAGTGACAAGTAACAAGGGTCATAGCATAGGTACGTGCAGGCAGGTTTCTGGAAGACAAACCACCACTTTCTCAGTGTTTGCCTTCTTGCCCTTCACTTACTTCTAAACACTGCATATTTGCATGGTACCAATTTTGTTGCCTCCAAAAAATGTATAAACTCTGCCTTGACTTACCCGATTGCAGCAAGAACATGCAAAAGGCTTTCAGACTGCACTGAAACATCTCTTACTGTACAGAGGATGCAAGTGATTTTGGCTCGCCTTCATGACAGCCCTCTCTGGCATGAGGGGGTGTATGAAGCAAGGAATGAGCTTAAACTAGAAATTCAAGTTTAATATGCCCCAAGGTGTATGAGACACTCCCTGCTTAAGAAGTTCAGTCCTTTTGGCCTAGGATAATATTCAGTATAGGTCCTTTCCTGCATTGTTTTCTGCCCTCTGAGTCCCCCCAGGCAGGTATAAATATGTAATGTATGCAATTCTGTTTGAAAAAATGTGAGTACTTTCTGATGTGAAATCCAGGTTTCAGCACTTCTTATGAAAATAGTGAATAAGAAGCAAGACCCAGCTTAACAATGACTCACAGTGTGACACTGTGTTCTTGTCTCTTAGAACTTTTCCTTGTCTCTCCTGACTGGCCATACATTCCCTCCTGAATTCCCAGCCAGGCCAACATACAGGAGGTTGAACAATGGTTTCCTATGAGTAGGACAGGTATATATGGTGTAGGTGGTCAGGTTTGGTGGTTTTGGTCCTTACTGTGGAGACTGTGTACAAAATACCTAGGCAGACCATGGCCCTGCGACCAAGCACAAGCAAATGACAGTGCAACAGCTCAGGAGTACTCAGGCAAGAGGAGGGGACAGCTAGTCTCCAGGCTCTTCTTCCCTGAAAGCTATTAAACTTTCTTTCTACAAAGAGGACACAATTAGGAGAATTAAAAATCCTCCTTTCAAATGAGGAATACCAAGTAGCCCTCTGGGCACTCTCACTGCACATGTGGTCTGCCACAGGTGAGAACTGAACTTGGGTTTCCTATGTGCTGGGTCTGACTGCTCCAGCTTATGGATCAGACCAAAGCAAACCAGTGATACCAAAATAAACCTCAACAAACTGAGGTAATTTCCAAGGAGTTTTCAATGAGTGAAATCTTTTTGAAAGCAAAATTATTATTTTTCAGTAAAATATCACTCTTATTTGCCTTTTCCTTTCTTATATGCCTAGGATTCCTAGAAGAGGTGTTTGTTTGGGTTTGGTTTTTTTTTAATGAAAACACTATTCATCGAGTACCCCTTAGTCTTTCTGTACTTCGTTTGCAACTAATATTTGAGAGACTTTTGATGTCCGGTCCATGACAACCTTTAAAGATTTAACTTTTTTTCAGTCATTTGTCCTTTCCTACACAGTATAGCATACTGTCAGCTCATGCAAGTCTATTAAAAGACAATATATAAATCAATACTACAAATCATATCTTAATCAATATAGTCATCACTAGTGCATTTCAGTGCATATGTCCCGCTGCTCAATTCAGTTGCATCAGTGGCAATTTGAAGGTGTTGCATTTGCTATGGGAAAGTGTTCCTTGTTCTATGCGGGAATTTTTCGTATGCTTCTGGTTAACACCTCCTCCTTTTTAATTCTTGCTACAGGTATGAATTACTACCTGTCTGTCATACCCTTTCTGGGGGCCGTTGAGGCTGGCCTCTTTGGGCAGCTGCAGCATGAGATAGAAATATTGCCACCAGAGGAGCGAAGAGCTGATTTCTGCTATAGTGTTGCTGACTGCCGGTCTCGCATTCCCAAGCTCATGGAAGAGTGGAAGACCTATTTTGAAGTAATTAATTTCACTTTTTTTTTTTTTCATATTTCATAGGAAACAATACCAGAATATTACTTCAAGAAACTATTATTATTAATTGTAAGATTCAGCGAGCTTGGTTTGCTTTCAGTAACACCTTGATATAAAAGTAACAATCAGGAAAAATGAAAACATGACATAAGGTGAGTCACAGATAGGAAGGTCAGGATTTTTACATTATGGATTTTTTTCCATCCTTTAAAATAATTCTGTATTTTGCAGTCCATCCCAAGAGATTATTTTGTTAACAGTTATATTTTCATGTTTTCTATACTGCTTATGTTAGCAATGCAAAATAAGCATGTGGGAGAAAATATTACCCTTGAGAACTGGCCTTACTTTGGTTTTATAGGGTTCATTTATTCCTCTGAAAACCTATAAAACTGAAAATGCTAAAACTTCATTCAGAAGGACACTTACTTGTGCAAGTACATATTCTCTTTCCTCCTCATTCAGCTGTTCCCTAATTCCAAAGATGACAATATTTCCTACTTCATAGATTCAATAACTATTTTTATAGATAGACTTCTATATACAACATTTTTGTTAGTAGTCAAATAATTGATAATGATCAGAGACTTTAAACCATAAGTACCTCTTGGAAACTGTGAGTTGAGGTAGAGGTCTTAGAACCAAGACTGGATTTTTTTTCTTAAGATTCTTTTTCCTAAGCAGTATGTTTCAGGAGTTATTCTAAAAGATCTAGTCCTCAAATAGCCATAATGCTAACCATTAAGGCTCATTTTCTTATTTTCTGAAAATCCTCAGAAATCTCGAAAGAGTGTAAACAGTTTTTCAAGGAATTCAGTAATTTGGCGTGAAAGCTGCCATGGCACTCAGGTACAAAAGTCCATTGAATTGTTGTGACAGAATACCTAGTTTTTGTGGGTAAAACCCTATCTCCCTCTTTTTTTCTGCCTTTTTTCCTCCCTGTTCCTGCAGTATCTGTTGTCTACAGAACACAAAGACATGAGCCATGCAACCTTCTCCTCCTTCACACTGGATGATGCCCTCCATCTCATGTGGAGGGCGCATGTTGCTTCCATTGCTTACGCGCTGCCGAAATTCCAGGACAGGTAAGGGGATGAGAGATGTGGCCAAGGAGGATGTTCCCACCTGCATGCCTCTTTGGAAGGATAGTATCCCAACAAAGTCTATGTAAGCTTTCTTACTTTAGGCCTCTGCTCTTTAGGCTCTTCTCTTCCTTCCACTCTCTCAGAGCACACGGAACGACTGGTGAGAGATGGCTGTCCAGGCTGCCTTGGGTGGGCATGCTGTGGGCTTAACTTGAGATGTTGATTCCTCTCTGGGAGCTGTGGCTATGTCTAGTCTGGGCAGAGGCAGTGATGCCATGAGAAATTACGTATAAAATGCTAAGTAGGCTTTAAGTCACTGTGACACTGAGACTGCTCAGGATTTTACACTGAACAGAACACATTTGGGATAAATGATAATGTGTTCTACGATGGATTTCAATTATCATCTGTTACATTTTTCTTTTTATCTCTTTCAGATTAAAATATCTTTCTGATTCAGAAGCAAATTTTGGTGAAGACTGGGCTAATGCTGTAGATTTCATTGCAGCCACACACTTCTCTACAGATTTACAGACTACAAACAACTTTCAGGCTTTCCTGCCCCAGAGGATGCTCATTGAAGGGGATGTCCTCCCGTCCATTAGTGACTTCAGTCCACAGCAGAATAGAGTCCTGCTTTCACTGAGAGTTCTTCACCAAGCAAATCAGTTAACAGGTACGAGACCAACCTACAAATGTCCGTGGCCCACAGATATTTAATATCTTGTTCTCTCTTTCTATAACTTTCTCCATACGAACACAATGATTTTTTATATATATGTATACAATAGTATAAACAATTCCTAGAGACTAACAGCAAAACAATTCAGCTAAAAATACAACTGTAAGTAAACAACACACCAGAGAGTAAATGCAGTGACGGGATAACACTGATGATATGCAGTGAGGATTTCACATGAGGCAACTGCATCATGCATTAGAGCAGACGGTCTTGCTTTTTTACCCTCCACTTTTCACAGGAACTTTAGAACCACAAAGGCTAGTTTGTGTTTTTCTAGTCACATCTGAAATCATTAAATCTTCAAATGAAGTTATTAAATCAGTTGAGGTCGTTAAAAAAAATGGGCAAATGATCATGAGTAACAGTTTGTGTGGCCACAATTGTTCTGGTTTTGGTGTTTGTTTTTGGGTTTGTCTCAATCTTTGGTCTAACAGGGAATATTCAGATCGTCCTGGCAAAACATCATCCGTCCCAGCAAAACTCTCTCCTTAGCCAATGCTGGCCTTTCACTAAAATAAGGTGTGCATCACCATCCAGTGGTCAGACACAGAATTACACCCGTCTGAGGTTTCAGTTCATTCGTCGGTATTGCTGGGTTGTATACTTTTGTTTGTCCTCTGTGAAGGAAAGTTCTTTTTAATCTTTAAAAGAAAATATAATATAAAAACACACTGAAAACCTAATATCCAGCAATGACATTTTTTTTTTGTGATCCTCTTCTTCTGTCCATACATTTCAGGGAAAATTCTCTCACTACTTGTATCTGTAGCTGAAAAAAGACATGTAATGAAGCTATTTGGTGTTACAAAAGAGCACCCACACATCACAGGATGCTTCCCTCACTCCTTCCACACAGCATGAGGGGTGCCTCATACTCTGAATAAGGACCCTGACAGCTCCATCCCGTGCCTGGGAGCCTATGCCACAATTCAGGGTTTCTTCACCTACCTCCAGTAGAGGAGGAGGCACAGCAAGGAAAAGCACGACCGGCAAGGAGGGAGCAGAGCATAAGGGCTGCAGAGCAGATGAGGGTAGCACTGGAGGGAGAGAGACATGGATGCTGAAGGCGGTAGAGGGAAGCAAAGAGAAGGATGCAGCAGTTTCATGAAGATGCAGCCACAATGCAGTCCTTAGCTGAAATCCCTTGCTTTGCAGGTGGGAGATTTGCCTGATCTGCTTGGAAGCAATGGGCTCTGCATTCAGCTGAGGGTTAAATGCCAGCTAACTCAACATGATGACTGCTTTGCAGATCAGCAAAGGAGCTTTAAACTAAATTTGATTTGTGTCTGGATCCAACAGCCTGAGAGGGGACCTGAAATACTTGCTACAAAACTCAGATGACAAATTGTGGCATACAGGTTTTGTAGAGTCGGATCCCTCAAACTTTTAAATGCACCTTGTGAGATGTGGAGTCCTATTCTTGTGCTTCAAACTTCAGCTGCAGATAGAGGGTTTCAGTACCTCTCAGGACAGGACCTTGTCCAACCCAAAGTGAGATTTGATTTCTTGATTACTCTTTATTTTCCTCTAGCTGCCTTTATTTTCCTTTAGCTGCCTCTGCCAGGGACCTGTATTGAGAGTGCTCTGCTACCTCTGAAGCTTCTTGACTCGTGGATTGTCACAGGCTTTGCTTTTTATGCTCAGCCCCTCACTGATACCCAAAGGCAGAACAGCAGAGGCCTTGTTATTTGAGACCTTTCCTGTGCTCCTCTTGCAGTCCTCCCAGGCAAGAGGACTGTTTGCTGCCTTCTCCTCTGAACGCCTCATCTCCCTTGTACAATACTGTGCAAATTCAATTCTTCACTGTTGCCAGTTTTATACAAAAGCATGTTTTGCAGGAGAATAAACCCCTCTTGGTTTTCTAGTAAACTTTTTTTTACGCTCAGATTTCCTTTGTGAAGCATTTATCCACCATAAATATCAGCACTGAAAGGAGCAGGAAGCAGGAGATGACTATCCTGCAAACTGGTACTAATGTCGGACTGATCAGGCATGCATCCTAGAGAACCACTGCTCATGATCTGGATGAAAGTATTAGGATCACTTGCTTCTTTAGCTCGAGGCCTTAGCTGGTAGTAGTGCAAATTTTTGGTTTCTTTAGAGCAAAAACAAAGACATGCATGATTATCGCTGCCAGGCCACTGCTTCATAAGCGGTGAAGCTATGTGCAATTGCAGAACAAGACCTTAACATGCATCTTCAATCACTTTGACTTCAATCACTGGTGACAAGGGAACAAGCCCAGTTGTCTATCAGTACAAAGGATCCTGAGCTGAATGAATGGCCTTTGTCTCCCGACACAGTTGTAGGCAATTATTACCCCATCCGCACGCTCCAGCTTTGTCTACATTTCACTGTCCACAGAAGAGTGGTGGGTGTTTGTTGCCAGACGCACACTTCATCCCTTGTGTGCTGCGAGCTACGTGTGCTCCATGTTAATTTGACAATGTCACGTTGTGTTTCTTTCCAAGGAGGATTGCTGCTGAAGCTCTGGCAAAAGGTAATGTCTACTGAAGCAGGAAGAAAAATGGGCCGAAAACTGATTGAAGACTTGGTCTCAAGCCAGAATTTTGACCCAGTGGGAATATAAAATGATTTGAAAGGAGCATATTTGACAGCACCCACTTTCTTGAGAAAAAGCAGTTCCAACACTGATTGATTTAATCTTTTAGAAGATATGTGTCTGGAAATCTGGCCTTGGTAATTTCTTACAGCAGGATTTCCTGAGTAGCCATGTGCACATCTCTGTTATTGAATCAATATTTTTATCCTTTATTTTCCTAATTAGTTCATTTGTTTATCTCATTTCCTTATAAATAAAATGTCTTACAGAAAATGTTACTTTATTACTTTTTTTCAACTTTATAAATAATGTATCATTATTAGAGACAAAATTAAATAAAGGCAATTTATATTCTGTTTCAGTCTGTATACAGGGGTTCCAGCAGATATGTGGTAGTCAGTTCCTTAATAGTCTAACAGACGATCATCCGAAACTTTTCTTTGAAGTAATGATCCAAAACCAGTGCCTCGAGTGCTACCCACCGAAGTTGTTATTTTGTAGATCAGCTGCAATCAAATTTGAAACTTTCAGGCTTATCAGATTAAATACATGAGTACAGATGGATCCCCTAGATATGCTGCTTTGCAAGTGAGTGCCCCATGCGGTACTGTGGAGCCAGTCCTGAGAAGTCCTGAAGCAAATGAGCTTAATCTGTAGTAGCTCCTACATGGCCAACAGCAATTTCTGGTATTTGATTCATTTCACTTACCTCAAGAAAACATTGATCTCTCTATTGATTTATGGGATTATGTAGCCCATAGAGCCACAAGTTGCTTTCCCATTCCCTCACATCTAACCCTTCTTGTTGCAGCCTGTCGTGTTTTAGATTTGATTATTGAGGAAGGGATGCATTCACCTAGCATCTCAGTTGGTAACCCTGTCCAATACTCCTCACTTGGAAGGAGGGATGCAGGTGCCAGTCACTTTTCTCTCTGGAGCACAGAGATTCACTCTGTTGTGCTCACATACTACATTCATGTGTGGTGATAGCCTTCCTGACACATGTTCAGCAGCCAGAGGTTTTCCACAGGTGTTAGGGGTGAGGTTTGGTCTCCCAGCTTTTCCCCCAGCACCAGAGTGGCTGAAAGCAGCTCTTGCAGCCTTGGTAGCAGCTGAGCAAGGGATCCTTCCAGTAGAGACCTTCCACCAGGCACCTTCTGAGGCTGATCGTAAGCCCACCCTCCTGCTGAGGCAGGAGCATGGTGCCAGAGAGCACGGCTGCTAAACCCAGCAGTGTTTTCCATAGGAAATGACCAGCCATTGTGCACACACTGGGCACAAGCCCCCAGTGTGTTTGTGTGCTGCTAGTCCAGCTCCAAGCAGCTGGAGAAATATCAGCTCTTCGGGAGTCCTCACACCTCCAGAATTATTAGCCAGGTACCAAGTAAACAAAGGAAAAGAAAATTATTTGTGTCTTTCCATGCCGCTTTCCCAGTTTGATTGGTCCTTTCTCCCCAAACTTGCATGATATTTGCACTGCAAATTAAGAAATAATTGTCAAGACATTGAGCAGTTAAACGCTATTCTGTCCTTTAATGTCCCAGGACAAAGGTTTTAATTATTCATCGTCATTTTATGGATAAACTCTTAATGTACCATCATTAGCTAACAATTTTCAAAGGAAATACTTTAATGAGGGCTAAGAAAATGTGGGAGTTTTTACCTTAATTACCTGGTTCATAGATCAGAGTAATTAGATTCCAACAGACTTTGGGTGTAATTTAAAAGTAATTACTACAGCTGCCAGCTGTTGAAATATTAAGTTAGTTGTGCTCCAGAAAAGTTTGAAAAAAATTTTTGACCTTTTCTGTGGTTTACTTAGATTTAACCTAAGGTGCGCTTTGAGAAAACAAAAAGAGCCATTAATACAAACAGGGAAAAAATACTTATAAACTGTGAGCTGCTGCACACAAGGTCATATTCATAAAACAGGTTTTTAAAAAGCAACTATCTCCTTACCTGAACTTATGACAATATTAGGAAATGTGTATTTTGAAAAAGAACCATCTTTCTTAATACAGCTTTGGGCATTTATGTATTTCAGGCACTTTTTTCTAATCCAGAGTGTCAACTGTTCAGGCTTTAGAAACTGGCCAGCAATTGTGCTTTGGAGGTTGAGGCACGTTTAAAAGTTTAGACAAAACATGGGATGGTGTAAAGGAGTAAGAGCAGAGCCAGATATCGAAACAGAAGAGGTGAATCCTAGTAAGAAAACGTGGGTATCAGAATGTAAGGAGGGGGAAAAGTATCAAGAGAAGGCCATGCCGTTATGGTAGAATGTCTCTGGAGAAGGATGGGAAAGCACTGGAGGAGTCTGTGTGGTAGTCAGAGCTAGCAAAAGTTGACAAGTACCAAAGCAGGGTTTGGCCCAGAGCGGGTTTCTTACTCAGCTTTAGTATAGGGTTTGCAGTCCTGTTCTCATGCCTTTGACCCATGTAATCTCTTTGCTGAGGACTGCTTGGTATTAAGCAGGGCCATTTTCTGTTTGACAGAGGTGCTGTTAGGAGAAGGCATAAACACAACTGGCTGCAGCTCTGGAAAGCCAGGAAGTTGAACTTCTGCACACACTTGCAAATACCAAGCCTAAGGGGATTGAAACAAGCAACATCTGGGAGGGAAGGAGGGGAAGTTAGAAATGAAATGCAGTACATGATAAACAAAGAACGTGAGAATAAAAATCCACCAGGAAAGAGCCTGTCCATCCTCAGAGCTTGAGCAGTAGCACTGAACCCTGCCCCTCCCCCACAGCACTGTGGAACTGATGGGGAAGCACCACAGTCCCGTCATGAGTCTACTCTGCTCACACCCAAGGTCATCCAGGCTCGTTTTAGGCAGGGCAGCTCCTCAGTTCTGCGAGATGTGCAGTTTTCAGTGCCTTTCCTACAGGAGTGATCGTATTTCTGAGGAATAGGCAGAAGTGAGATTCTTGTCCTTGTCTGCATGTTTGCAGCCAGGAGTACAGCCGTTGCGAAGTGGACCTGTGCTTTACCAAACACTGTCCTAAACTGTCACATAATAGACATCTATAAGGACTGACCTCTGCAGCAATCTCTCTGTTGCATAGGGGGAATGGCACCCTTTCCCAGGAAAGGTAACAGTCTTCACAGAGCTGCAAGCAGGTATCAGCAGTCACTTCTTCGGCTTTCTTAGGTATCAAGGCATAAGAGCTTACAGGGCCTACACACAAGGAAGTCATTAGGAAAGCTGCCAACAACCATTCCTTTCAAGCAGGGATTGGATTCTTGGATCTCCCCTTCCTTACGATCTGTAATCTGTGAAAAATTACTTGGGCCATCTTTCTTTCCAGCCTAATAAAGTGCATAATAAAGTGCTTTTTGCTGGTGGGAGAAAGCACTTTCCTCTACACCTGACAGGTATGGAGGGAAAGCAAAGACGTTCTTGCTCAGGGCAGCCTTTACTCTGGCAGCTAGCAGGTTTTCCTGGGAAGCAGAAGATGTAGATTTGGGCCCCCTCAAATAGAAAACAAGACTGGACCTAGTGAAAGTACTTTAACTGTTGATGCACAATGGTAAAAACCCTGCATTTCCCAAACCCAAGCTGTTCAGTTACTTTTTCAGACCAGGGCATGTTGCCTGCCCCCATCAGCAGGGTGTTGTGAGCTGTCGACCTCCTGATCCCACTACCGAAGGACATGAGGTTCAAGATGATACGTTCTTTTTTACGTTTCTCTCACCCTACCTCGGTGGCTCCAGGATGAGCACGTTGCCTTTTTCAGATCTCATGTTGAGCCTTCATATACAAAGTGCAAAGAGCTGGCATCTGAAAAAGGTCTGATATTTCCTTCCATTTAATTTTTGAAGAAAGATCCCGGCTTGATACCACCTTTCCCACTGCCATTTCATATTTGCAGTGATGTTGGACACCAGAACACTTGCTGGGCTCTGTTCTATTTAAGTTTGAAGTGCCTGCAGCCTATATGCACAGAGGCATTTGGGCTCCTAACACCCAATAGGATGTTTTCAACACGATTTAATAATCTGAATATGCTTGTAGATCTGTCCCGAAACTCATTTTGGACCTAATTTTCTGTACTACAGATGAGACACAATGGGCTATGAGGCATTTTAAGAACAATTTGTGTGGTGCAAAGTGCAGTGCTGCCCTAGATAGCGGCTGGACCTGCCAGACTGCACCAGCTGGATAGGGCTGCTCCTGGTGGGAGCACAGTCACTCAAAATGGGGTTCAGAGGACGAGGTATGGAGGCAGAATCATATAAAGATTTGTTACAAGGCATTTATACCCACTTAAAATATGGCTCAATTTACGTAACAAGTTTATCTAGAAAAAATATGATCATTTTTACATTTTTTAACTGATTCATTTCTAGCAAAACTCTTCAGAAAAGAAACTGCAATGAAATAAAATCTTTAATGTTTCTCAATTTCTTATACGAGGTATGGAGGCAGAATCATATAAAGATTTGTTACAAGGCATTTATACCCACTTAAAATATGGCTCAATTTACGTAACAAGTTTATCTAGAAAAAATATGATCATTTTTACATTTTTTAACTGATTCATTTCTAGCAAAACTCTTCAGAAAAGAAACTGCAATGAAATAAAATCTTTAATGTTTCTCAATTTCTTATGCAAACCATTCTTTGGGA
Source organism: Eurypyga helias (assembly GCF_000690775.1). Taxonomy (NCBI): domain Eukaryota; kingdom Metazoa; phylum Chordata; class Aves; order Eurypygiformes; family Eurypygidae; genus Eurypyga; species Eurypyga helias. Next base: position 34,606 of record NW_010230041.1, on the reverse strand, counting down.
AATTGCATGAACTGCTTGTGCATTCGTTTGCAGGAAGGGACTGTGGCAGGTATGGCAGGACAAATAGCTGTAGTACAAACCTAGCCTTGCAGGCTGGAGAAAAGCTTTATTTCAGAAAGAAAGACTATTTCTACCTCTCCCTTCATACAATGTTAGGACCCAAAATACTAACAGATGGGATCCCTGAACCTAAGGAGAACAGGTAGCTAGAACAAGGTGGAAAGAATCTTTTTGCTGTCAATGTAGCTACAGCACCCCATGGGCTAATGGCCTGAGTATGGGTCTCAGGCGCTTTTGCTGCACCATGAGGACCCGGGGCATTACAGAGGGGCTGGTATATTTGCAAGAAAGACAGACTGCAACATCTGAGTCCACTCTAGGAAGAGCGAAGCAAGCACTTTGGCTTTCTGAGGCTGGCCTGAGCTGCTGACTGCTGGGGCTACTGTGCCCAGAGCCAGGGGACAGCATTGCGGAGAGCAAGGGGATAAGGCACTTGTACCTCAAATCAGACCCTCAAGACAACATGTAGCCATTTCCACATACTCCCAAGTCTTAAAGCACATGAGGAATTTAAAGCTACATGTGAACATAAAAACTGCTGGGCTGAGCTATCCACCCTGGTAGCCGCTCTTTGCCGGTGGCTGGCAGCAGCAGGCTGGGGCAAGAGCCACAGCAGCAAGGCAAGGGCAGGGCAATCCCTCCTCCCACCCAGCCTGCCAGCAGCTGACAAGGGGCACTTCGATCAGATCTGCACGGTTTATCAACCCCCGAGGAAGAGTTGGCTAGCTTAGAAAACACAACAACCCAAGAAAAGAGACAGAGGAAGCTCGTCGAAGAGATGTACTATTGCAAAGTACATGAACACTTAAAAGTGTTCCTCCACACTAAAAAAAAGGAAGAAGGAAAACTAAACATAAAAGCCCAGCAACAACCTGCCACTAATACACGAAGCAGAAGCAAGAAAACTCTCATAGGAGACTATCAGTTTTAATATGGTGTCAAGGAGTTGAAAGTTAACATCGTACAGGTGCATCAAAGTGAAAAAAATGTTAGGAAAACACTTGGGCAGTCTTAGGAGAGGTAGGAAAAGCATCAGACATGTTAAGTGAAGAGACAGCAAGACTAAACAGCGGCTTCTTATTGGGAAGAGGGTGGTAGATAAGAGTTTGTTTGACACATTGTATTTAAACAAAAGAGCTTTTGGCATTTAAAGAAGAATGCAGGGAGAAGATTCTTCTTATCTTCTCAGGCACAAAGGCTGGATATATAAAACATGTGCATGTTGATCAGCCAAACAGAAAATGCCATCTCACCAAGGGCTTATGCACACATGGAGTGCTGCAGAAGCAGCTGCTCCTGAGCAGGCCTTCAGTGAGAACACACTGGAAATACTTCTTCGCATTAAAAGAGATAAGCCTTTAAGCTAACAGGTCTGTGCAAAAGCTTATGCCAATCTTTTGCAAAGCAAATATCTTATTATTTAAATACATGTGTATTCTCTTCAGGCACAGGATTGTGGTCTGTGTTCAGCTGAAAATAGCTTTCCCCTCTCAAATGAAGTCTTCTTGAGCAGTAAAGTCTGGGAATGATAACCAGGTCCCTCAAGGATCATGGTGGCATTATAGCTTTGTCAAACTTGTATTAGCAAACAGTACAAAATCACTGTGGTCATCTGTACAGTATAAGGGAATCACAATATTTAATAAGTCTTAAACGCTGAACATGAGCCTTTTACTAGGACATTACTTCATGCATCCTCCCTCCCCTCTGCTTTCATTAGCAAGACCGGGTGTCCTTTCCTTACAGCACAGCATCACAGACTCTCTTCTGTGCCAAGAACTGAATGCAAATGGTACTGTCCCTCTGCGTCACATAAACTGAACAGCCAGGCTAGTTCTCCTTTCTCTGATAGGATACGATGTCGGCTCATGTGCCTGAGGAAAAGATACCGGAGACATCTCTGCTACTAATATATTTACAAGGTTCATAAAATCTGCCACTTCCACTCCCATGAATAAAAATCACTGAACTCAATGAGGTTGAATATAGAAGGCAGAATTGTTGCACGTGACAAGAGTGGCAGAACCAGATTCCTTATGTGACAGGATCTATGCGAAGAAGAGAAATTGCCTCATTGGAAGCATTTTAAAGGGAAGAAGCTGTAAAAAGAGCTGATAAGTCTTGGTATTGTTCACAAACTAATTCCCAGATGCTTTTATAGTATGTCTGAAAGAAGCTTAGGTTTCTTGGCAAAGTAACTGCACCCCACCCTATTCACACCCTGGAACACCTAGGGCAACTAATGAGATCTTTGTTTTTCCCAGGCTCTCTCTGCCTCTCCTTGCATGTCAGATGCTCCAAGTCCTCAACCATCTTCATGGCCCTTTGTTGGACTCGTTCTAGTACGTCCACATCTTTGCTGTACTGAGGAGCCCAGAACTGGACACAGTAGTCCAGATGTGGCCCCTCCAGTGCTGAGCAGAGGGGAAGGGTCACCTCTTTTGACCTGCTGGAACTGCCCTAATGCGGCCCAGGAGACTGCTGCCTTTCTCCTCCTCCTTTCTAGCTGCAGAAGTCAGGCTTCTGGTATTTTAGTGAAAGAAAATTGTGATAGTGATATACAATATCTTTCAGACATCCAGCAGAGGACAACATCGCATTCAGTAGAAAAGCCAGTAAAATACTCAATAAATTCCTTTTATTCAAATACCAGACTGCATTTGCTGGCATAATAAACTGGACGGTTTTGAGCTGTTACGAAGACAAATACAGACTTTTGTGAAAAAATGCTTAAAATGTATTCCAAATACCCACAAGTGATGTGTCATCCAGGTATGAGTTTTGTATACACCTGCAAGCCTCGGCATTAACTAGTGATATGCAAAATGCTGTATGCTACATATGCATGGAATCAAAGCAAGCTGAGCGATATTCTTCATACTTAAATTGTAACTGCTTTTAATGAGGATGAACATTTATCTTGAATAAATTAATATGAGACAATATTGAGAAATTCTAAATTAATTTGCATTAGTGAAAATTAAACATTCAGTAGAATTTTAATAGACAAGTCTGAAGATATTGTACAGTCTGCTTGCAAAGAGCTTTTCTTTAAAGTGTATTAAGGCATTTTTGTGAACATTTGCTTTTTACCTCCATGGTAGGACTAAAAAGATGGCATATCTGGCATATCTAGACTTTCTAAACATGTTCCTTCCCCACCCTGCTGTCTGGGATTTCTGGATATACCACTCTGATCAAGCTACTGTTGAGTCTGGAAAATCTTGGCACACCAACTGTGTATTTACACATCAGTTCTCAATAGTTTTGCCTGAGAGTTAAAGCACTGCCAGAGGGATGTGCACTTGCCCTATATCTAATGCGTCTAAATACACAGCACTCACTATGCGTGCGCTGCCCAGTTCTTATATGCCATAAATAACGGGTATCAGACTCCCTCTGCTAAAACACGTGGACTAGATCCAATGCCACCCAAAGATGTTAAGCACGCTCTACCTGTGCAGCTTATGTGATTGCACACAATCCAAGACAGAAATACATCAGCTGTATTATCAGCACTGATTACGTGCTCACTGCCAAGCCCACCGAGATGCTCATCTCTGTAAGCAGAGGCTCTCCTTGCTGCTGCTTGGCACTCACAGCGTAGAGGCAAGGCACAAAGTGAGGTCCCTCCTTCTGGGCCAAGAAGGTCTTGTATCCTTTCAGGTAGCATGTAAACATTTGGCTCTAATTTTTTATAAGAATAAAGTAACAGGATGTCCTTCAAAGCAAACAATTTTTTGTGCTCATGCCCTCCCTCCAGTGGGGCAGTGTTGGTCATTCAATGCGTGACACAGAGAGGCACCTGGGGCTGCTTCTTCCCCCAGATGCCGTGGGAAAATACCAGGTACAAGAAGGTGCAGGTGAAGCTCTTCAGCACTGCTTTTCCAGACCTCTTGAAGAGGGCAGTATGTGCCTTTTTCTCACATCTCCAACTTCTTTCCTTCCTTCCTAGCTGTGTTTTTCAGCAAATTGCTGAATATAATAGCAAAATATACAGCTCTAGTGTGATTCTAGGTAATTTAAGCTGTGCAAGGGATTACAGACTTGGCATTGCTATCTAATTTAGGCACCCCAGTCCTTCTGAGTAGCATTTCCCTCTGGGAGGAGTAGCATTGTTTTCCAGGGTGAATTACTTCTCATGCAACACTACTACTTACTTCTGCAATAATACATTGCTCATTGTCTGAAACAGTGGTAGAATCTGGCCGTATCCAATTTTGAGCTTTAACCTGAAGCATATGAGACTGGCTAAAGAAATGGATGTTCACTTTAGACAACATTTCATTCCCCTTTCTACCCTTCCCTTCTCCAAGCAACAAAGGAAACAGCCATGCAGCTGTTTCAGCAGGGGATGTTCCTTTTGCATATGCCCTACAGTGGTTCAGAAAATCAGCTGGAATTTCAGGTGCAATAAGAATGAAGGATTGGACTTGGCATCATTATCTGAATTCATGAATAAATATGTACAAAAGAACTTTGTCCCTTCAAAAGGTCGTGAGACATATTGGCTGGTTCGATTTCTTATTTAGGACTAGTAAGCAGTTTAGTTTCTCAGGGGATTATTATAGTTAAATTACAGCCTCATATGCTCTCCATGAGACAAGAAGGACACTTTCATGATCAGCTTTTTCTTACAGTTGCAGTTGATCTTAATGTGTGAAAGACACCGCTTCCTATTTGTTTCCAGTTAATTCCAGAATTATTTTGCTTCAGATGTCTCTGAAAACAAACAAAATAAAATGACAGGGTGAAATGGGAAACCTTTACATTTGGATTTTAAAATTACATAGAGCGTGCAGGTGAATGAGCTCTTGAGTCAAATTAATGACTCCGAGTTAGGGCTCCTCTGTGCCATAAAATGGTTTGTCAGTACAATTATACCAGCAATCCCAAGACTACAGCAAAAATAAAGCTAATATATGACTCCGACACAGCTATGCCAGCAACTTTACCTAGGTGTGTGAAACTCGTATCAATAAATATTTCTTTTACTAGTATAGCTTATACACTTTGGGGAAATGTTTGACCTATACTGGGCGAACGAGCTCATTTAGTCAGTGTAAGCTCTGACCCCAGCAAAAAGTTTTCCCGATGATTCTCCGTTGTGACTATACCCATGATGTCTGTGTCACGTTGCTGGTCTGGCAGACATGGGAGAAGAAATACCCCACTCTGGGAGAGAGGTTTCCAACGGCTGTGCCCTGGGGCTAGGGCAACAGAGATGCAGGCCTGGAGGGAAGTTAATTAATAACTTCATTAATATTTAATGCCAATATGCCAGCGTGCTAAGATTTCACCAGTGGGCTGTGTTCCCAGCTTTGCCACACTACAAAAACATACGTTTTAATTTGCCTTGTAGGGGAATGGCATAGACCTATGCATGTAGGAAGAACATTTGAATAATCATGGTAGCCTGCCCTGCCCTTTGGGTCTCTCAACCTTCAAGTGCTTTGAGACAGACTGCTCAAAGTCCTTCCTGGGTCAAAGCTAAGTACTGAATTGTAGCTCTCGGAGCAGCACACTATTTATTTGCTCCCTCTCGGCTCTTCCTTCCTTTATAATCAACATTTATTGCACCCTGGAAAAAAGTTTTCACATTAAAGAAAAGTGATAGCACCAGGCAGTAGAAAAATTACCTAACAATAAAAATTAACAAAGTAAGTGATGCCCCCATATCTGCATTGAAAACTACTTAAGAGGGGGGAGACTTTCAAAAGTGCAGAGAACATGTGACTCCAGCCACAGATTTGGGTTCCTCACTTCACTATCCCATTTGCCTCAGCCTTTCAGCCAAAGGCAAGGGGAGCTACAAAAGAAACAGCTAGCCAAGAGGGTCAGTGGTATGAAAACTCTGAAGAAATGTTGTAGGAAAACAGTACAAAAAGATTAATGAAGATGTGGTGGGGTCAGAAATGTTGAGTTTTATTTCTAGCACTGTCTCTGGCCTTCTGTTATACAGGAACCTGCATCTCAGCACAAGCAAGGTCAAAAAACATGTTCCCCCTCAGTCTGTTTCATACAATTACTTTTAAAGGAAATCAGTAGAAATTGAAAATAGAGAAAAGTACAAACAAAACTGACTAAGCTGTTGAGTTCATGACAAGTGGAAAATACAGCTGTGTAGTTTTCTTTTCATTCCCTATTGCATTTCATTCTCTTTTTTACTTTTTCCTCTTTTTTTGGCTCCTATTTAATTAGCACCCAGGCTTAGTCAGCCGAGACCATTCCTTTTCCAGTGCCTGCATGAAGTTCAAGTCCAGAAAACACCATCCTGAAACAGCCTGTTGCTAGCTCTCTTTCAGCTCTCCAGGTGGCTGGATGTGTTGTTCCTGCCCTTTCCCAGCCATGAGGTTACAAGCAACGATCAGTGCTGCAGGCAGAAGCCGTCTTTGGTTTTGCTGTTGGAATTTTCTGTTGTTGTCGCTGCTTCTGCACACCTCCATCTCATTTTTGTTTGCAGGGACATGGGATGAAGCATTCTAACAGCACCAGAGCTATTCCAGTTCATTGCAATGAACTTTCTCTCTCCCCCCATTTTCTCACACCCAAGAAAAAACACTATTGACACCTTTAATGCCTTCTAAAAGACTGCCAAACTGCGGGCTTTCTTCATAAAAGAAAAACAAAAACCAACTCATGGTAGTAAAAGGAAAGAAACTTGTGTTGTTAATAAGAATACCACACATTTTAATGCTTCCAAGTTTTTTTTTTTTTCTACTTTCTCTTGAACCTTTAATGAAAGGTTAAAATATGTTAATGCTGGTTGTTGCTATAGCAAGCTCAGGCATCTGTAGTCAAGTCCCTTGTTTAATTGCTTATTGTTCTGGAGTGATGAGGTCATGTTAACATCATTGACCCTCTGGGCATGTTTATTCTATCAAAATTAACATAGCAATGACCTCAGGCAAATCTCTGTTCTTTCTTTTTCCCTCCTGCTTACTAGCTCTTATTATTATCTCCTGGAATGCTTTGGACCTGATTGTGGAAAGATGTGTGTGTGTGTGTGTGCGCACTGCTGAAACACTGCAAATACTAAATACTTATTTTCTTGAAGTACACCTGGTTGTTGAGGTTTACTTCTGTGTTTAATGAAACCATTTTTCCCCCTAATGACTCTATTTAAAAGTAATTTGGATCAATAGATTCAATTTTGATAAATTATATATACCAAATAATTCAAAATGGATATTCCTAAGTAGCATAAATTTCTTGAGGAAGACATGGAGCATGAGTGGGAAATAGTTGACTGATGAATTCTAGAAGTAGAACTAACATGATCGGATGTTAGGTATTTGGCACAGATGCAAAAGACAACTTATTTTTGTGCATTATTTGACTGCAAATAAGTCTAAAATAGATAATTTTGTTATTTTCAATATCCCCTTCAATAAGCTGTGTAGCATGCATGCTCAAAAGGCATGATTTTTAAGCTCCATCAATCATTTCCCCTGGCTAGATATTTTACAGGGCTTTTGCTCACATTAAAGGTTAATTTTATATGCCTACATCAAACCCATATTTCTCAAAATGTTCACAAGTGCAAGTGCAGAAGCTTGATAGAAATGTTAAGAGCTAGATAAAAGCTATAATAAAGGATTTCTGATGGTCAGGGGGAGACCAGAAGGCTGGAGAATGTATGTGCTAGCTAATGATTTCAGAGGGTGGATACCTCTGTCATCCACCAAGGATGATAATTTATGGGACTCCTTCATAATTAAAGACAGACAGTGATCTTCCTCAAGGTGGCAAAGGTCCTTTCTTTAATGTTTTGTTAGAGCCCTCAAAGAAGACAACTAATAAAGTGAAACCTTGCCTCCATTGATAGGGAGTTTAAAGGGCAGGTGGATAAAGGCTTAAAGGAGTTGATGCCATGACAGTAAGTAGTATAATTAGAGACTGATCTACACTGGCTTTGCTTCTGGAAACCATGCTTTTCCCTTAATGTCTATAGTCGAAAGGGCTATTTTAGTCAAGAGAGAGTGTCATTCTCTCTTTCTTAACTTCTTCACATGATAGAAGCAAGGCCTTATTGTCAGTGGCATGTGGAGTGAGGAAGTAATGCATTACATGAAACACCGTACTTTGTTTCATTTTTCAGTCTTTCCTGTAACTTTGGAGTTTCTATGGCTGTGAGTGGGGGAAGAGATGGCTGCTAAGATAGCACACTGCCTTGGATGTCCTGGTCCTGAGGGGTTTGAGCATTTCAGAAGAAAATTAGAGCCTATTTCAGATTCAGTACACTGCTTAACCCAAATGGAATAGAAATGTTGCATGCCATTTTGAAGTAAGTACAAAGTACCTTTTGAAATAAAATGCCACTCCATAATCAAATATATTTTTCAATCTCTGCAGCACAACATTTCAAATTTTTCTGGGTTTTCAGGAGTTTCTCTTAGCAAGAGAGGCAATTCAGCCAAAACAAGTAAAGTTCATAGAAGATTCAGCTATGAGTGCGAAGAGCTGGGCCTACACAGTTTCACTCAGGTCTAGGAAAAAAAAAAAATCTAATCTGTGTTGAGCTGGAAATGATGCTTGAAGCTTTTTAGAAGCATAGGTCTTCTTCACTAGCACTTCAAGTCTTCAGCAGACTGCCAGAGCAGAATCTCAAGGATTTAGTGAAGACACAGATAATTCCTGAAAGCTTTTTAAGAGACAAACCTTAGTCATGCACAATAAGATGTCTGCTTCTAAAAAGAGGAAAAGGATTGGATTTAGAGTACTATAATTTGTTACAGCAAACTGGCACAAATCAGCAAAAATAGACAGGCTTTACAATACAAAACGTTTCTCTGGGTTTCTGTGTATTTTTGAAAGGGTAGCTGTTGGTCTAATCATGGTTTTCTCTCCACCTGCAAACCTGGTTTTGCCTGTGCACTTCTGTCACTAGAACAACCGTAGGTACCACTTTGACAAAGGTGACATTGCCAAGAGTGACAGGGGGTCATAGGAGGCAGCTCAGAAGTACCCTTCCTGCATTGTTTACAGAACACCTGGGGCAACAGTGGCAGCTCCCAGGGGAAATCCACCCTCGTTTTGGGGAGTGAAGGTTATCATACAGTCTGAAAAATCCCTCTGCCTGCACTTGTTTGCATCTGTAAGTGATCATAGGTCACACTCACCTTCTTCCTTCAGAGAGTGCATGCTTATTTCTGGCTGTGGTGTCTTGAAATAATTTTCTTATGTTTTCAATTATGTTTTCATCCACATAGTCATAGTTGTGCTCTTCTTCCTCTTCCTCTTTTGCCTCACAGTTTCCAAGTCCCTTATTTGTTAGATCTGAATAATTAGCAAAAAAATAACTGTAAGGAAATGGAAGGCTCTGCCCTTGCCCCAGAAGATGTACAATTCATACAGACAACCACAAAAGGAAAAGAACAAAGGAAGCAATATTCCCCTCACTTTGTTTTGATTCTCACAGAGGTCTTAAATGACTTGCTCAAGTTCCTGAACAATCTCTGTGGCAGATCAAAAATGAAACCCAGCTGAACATTTTAGAAAAGCCTTGACTCTTAAGAATGTCTCTTTCAGTTTTTGCATATTTGTACTTCCAAGCCTGTGGTCAAATCTGTTGTCCATTCTCTGCTAGATAACTCTAAGGTATGACAAAATGGTTAAAAAGCATGATTGCCGACAGTGGAAAAGCAGGCAGTTAAAACTGTTTGACCATATTGAGAGAAGAGCAGTCACCTGCCATGTGCAGCACCTACCATCCTATTGCAGATTTGCTCCCATGCTCCTGTGTTTCAACACCTGAAGAGATGAGCCTCTGCAGGTAGGAAACTTTAGCATTTCCTAGAGCCATAACCCCCAGTTTCTTCTTCTTCAGAAGGTGATACAAAAGAGAGGGAGGTTTGAAAGTGGTTTGATGTTAAACTGAAAAGTTTTGAAGTACATTTCTCCATGTCCACCTAGACCAACCTGGGCAAAGACAAACCTTCCAAAACACAGGGGCCTTTTCCCACAAGGGCAGAGATCCTTATGGGAAGCCCCTTTGCAGCCAGGGTTGGCTCTGCTCTGAATCTTAGCACAGCAACAGCTTCACATTACAGCTCGTATCACAAGCTTCAGGTCTTCTCCCCAGGTGGTCCTATTGTTCCCCTGGGACTAAACACAAAACACATAGGACCACTGGTCACATGGACACAGGACCTTCAAGGACCAGTCCCTAAGTGCCTCATGTCCCTCCTCTAGAGCCACCCCATCCCCTGACCCAGTCTTGTGGTGGGGAAGAACCAAGGGGAAGCAGTGCAGAAGCTGCCCTACCAATAGCAGCTCACCCTTGGTATTTATCAGGAAGCCTCACATTTAATGGAGTTGAGAGGATACTGTGTTTATAAAGCAAAAAGTTTCACCTGAAATGGCAAAACAGTGTGGAACACTGCTTTTTCTACAGCTGTTCCTGTTTTGTTAATTAGCAGACACAACCTGAAACAACCTGCAAATGTGCACAAGTCCTCACAGCCTATCCGACCTCCCAGCTAGGCTGGGCTTGTCAAACAGGTTCTTCTTTATGGGACTGGGCTTTTCAAACAATAATCCTCCCAAACCTACCTGAGACTACTGTGTGCCCCTTCACCAAGAAAATAGCTGTATATTGTCTTGGTGCTCTCCAAACCCCACTCGTGTTCCTTCTGAGAATCTCCGTGACTGACATGTCTCTGCCTGAAAAACTAAGAAGGACTCATTTCTTTCTGAAGTTGTGATCCTCTCCTTTATAGATTTTTAAGGCCAGAAATTAAGTTAATGAAGTAGTTGTCTGGCCACACCAGCACAGTGTTTATCATAGAATAATTTACCTACAAGTCCCCCTGCTACATTTTAGGAATGAGTAAATTAGCAATGGATTTCCAGATCTAGACATCAAAAGAAAAAAACAACCCAAACCCCCAAACCTATGATGGGAAATTTAATGAAGATCTCACCCACACATGTGGCCACTATCTTGTTAATAAGCATTTCCAGGTTTGTAGTTCATTTGCAAGTTGGCTGTGTTTGACATCAGGAAAGGTAAACTAATGAATAAAGCAGGCACTGAAAGAATAAGCTAATCCCTGTGATTCAGCAAGGGAAATATTGTTTGTGCTCTTATACTTGCTAATACGGATATAAAGTACGGATTGCTCATGGATGGCATAGCTAGACTTTCTTCTTTCCCAAACACACACAAACAGAATGATAGGCTTCTAAGCAAGACAGTTCAAGGAGAAAGGAAATTAATGTCATCAGACCAGACTAAATTACAGCTGTGCCCAGTCCCAAACCTATGTAGGATGCCTTCTGAAATGTATATATTTACACTTCAATAAAGCATTAAGCAATGAATGGGACAAGCTGAACGATCCCAAGGGGATTCTGAACAGTGAAATCAATGCAATTTGCTTCCCTGTTTGAGAAAAAATCTATTAGCCTCAATGCTGAATTACTGAATCAGATACGCCATCTCAGCCTGCTAAGAAAACAAGGCTTATGTCATTGTGCTGTCTATCCATCCATCTGTCAATCTTTTCAGTACTCTTAAAAGGGGTTTTTTTTGCCAATTTCAGTCAGATTGCAAAGGGGCAGAAGTCTCAATGTGGTTACAAAAGCGAGAGTTGAATTAGTTCCTCTATTGAAAGAAAAGCATGCAGAACACAGCTGTTACACACTCCATTTGGCAGAAGACAGCAGGATAAATCAGCATGTGCGTATTGGTTGGCCACTCAACACACGCATAGCTTCAGACCTGCTCTTTTTTCATTTGATAGGAGTGCCGTAAGGAGAGTTTTGGTTATTATCAGGGAAGGGGGAGAGGAGCAGTAGGGGACAACAGACCTGAATACTTAGTAAACCAAATTTCATTAATTCTGCTTTTCCTGGAACAATTTCTATAATTACATTTTCCTTTATAGTAGAAGGGTAGTGCTCTGCAGACTAAAAATTTCCATTTATCTCATTTGTATCCTTGAGTGGGTAGATTTCCACCCCCCCCACCCCCCCCCTTGGAATATACATGCTGTTTTTTCACAGATTTCAAGGTCACAAACAGTTGTCATAACTCTCCATTCTGCCTTCCTTCAAAAGGCAGGAAACAGAAGTCACTCAAACCATGAGGAGCATTGCTTGAATGCAACCAGTGCTAGAAACGCCAATACATACAAGGCTTCACACCTAGGCACCCCTGGCCATGACCATAACACAGTTTATAGCTCTTGTAAGTAACCCAGTTCAGGATTTATGCTGCATAAATTAACATTCAGCCGTATTAATAACATTTAGTGTTTATATTTATGCCTACATCGAAAACCATATTTGTGAATTATGTGGAATAATAATGTGAACTAAACACGATAGAACAACATACTTATTTCTGAACATCACTTAAGTGAAAATGCACAGAAATGAAGGCATATAAGCCAAAGTGTTTTTATGAACAGTAGCATTTTTTTTTGCTGTGAGCTCGGTTCAGTGCTAATGAGAGCTAATACTTTAACGAGTATTAGTGAAAGCTGTTGAGTAACAGCAGAATCAGACCCCATAAAATTAAGGAAATCTTCCTTGAGCTGGTATTCATCAACCATTCCTTCACGTGATGATGTAGCATATCTTTAAAAACTATTAAGCGTCACAATCAAAATATTTCATATGCACTGTAGGGTTACAATTATGGTTAATGTTTATCTCCCTCTAGAATCTACTAAGACATTGTTTGGAAAATTATAGTATGGTTTGGTTTGGAAGGGACCTTAAAGACCATCTAGTTCCAACCCCCCTGCCATGTGCAGGGACACCTTCCACTAGACCAGGTTGCTCAAAGCCTCATCCAGCCTGGCCTTGAACACTTCCAGGGATGGGGCATCCACAGCTCCTCTGGGCAATCTGTTCCAGTGCCTCACCACCCTTACGGTGAAGAATTTCTTCCTTACATCTCTTCTTTCCTATCTTGCTGATTTTATTGAATTCTTACAGTCACTGATTTTCACTGTTGCACTGTTGCCTGTTTTTGTAAAATAAATACTCAGTGTATCAACAGCTCTTGCAGATGAAATGTTTGCCACAAGTTTTGAACAATCTTGTATTTCAGGCCTCATCACACCTTCCTGCATGAGGGTAAGGACAAGGGAGCAGGGCACCCCCAGGCGTCCCTCTATGCTCCCAGCTGCGCAGGGCTGATGGAGCTGGGGAAGTGTTGCAAAGAGACTGCCAGAGAGAAGGAGAGGGGAGTAAGGCAAAGTCCCCTTCAGCTACTCTGCAGGTAACTCTGCAGTGCCTCTTCCTTGTAACCACATCTACAAGCTCCTGCCTGAAACTAGTGTGTATAACTGCAATTAAAATCAATCATATCTAATAAACGAGGGAAATATGTAAGGATTCAGAGGCTATGCTTTCTTTCCTAACTTTCAGCAAGTTAGAGTATGGTTAAGAAGAAAGCTGATTGAAGATGTTTAAATATAATTTACTGAAGTGTACTCGCCATCCTATGAAATGATGTGATGGCCTTACTTTAAGTAATTTTCTTACCTTTTTAAAACTTATCTGTGAATATGTGTCAGCCAAGAATAAGTTTTACATTCACAGCCCATAAACCAGGAAAAACAGTCCAATTATATTCTTAAAGGTAGTTACAAGACTATAGGAGACAAAGGATCTAATAACGGTTTTGTCCTAATCAAAGACTGAGCTGAACTGTGGAAGCTGGAGACAGTTGTCATACACACATACAGTAAAGGATTCCTAATTCATATTGATTATTCCTATGCACCAATTTCAGAATACTAGTGTGAAATCCCCATGATGTTACCAAAGAAAGACGAGCTTTTTTTTCCAAAAAAAATGAGAATTCTATGTTCTGCTTTAGGTTTTGGGGGAAATTATATTTAATCCATTTCAAATTTTGGTTTACAGCATAGTTTCATGAACAAATGTATTGCCATAATTTATGGGACAGCAAGATACAACACAGGCGTCAAAATTTCCTAAACCATCCTTGTTGCCAAATCTATTAGATGTTATATGTGCATCCCAAATTATGATCAGAAGGCCCCTTTTTTCTTTCTTCAGTCCACTGGCCTCCCTAATCTAGTGCCTAAAGACAGAATATATAAATATCTTCCCTAAAATGTCCTGACATCAATAAACAAAATCAACATAAACACTTTTTTATTGCAGACTGTAACAATTCCAGTAACCTAAGCCATGAGCAAGAAGATTAGGTGATGTTTTAGAAACTCCACTTAGAATAAATTTCAAGGTTAAAGAAAAACTGATACAGCAGATTTCTGCTGAGAGTTATTATCCTGTAGATATTACTACCATTTCTAATGAATTCAAATTCAGTCAAATATAAGAAAATAAGATAATATCTTTGGTGACCAATTCAGGTTTAATTGCAACAGAGGAAAAACATTCAATTTCTTAGAAAAAAAGATAATAAATCCTATCTTTATTAACATGAACTCTGTAAGGAAAGACAATAGAGGCCTTAAAAATGAAAGGAATACATGTTGCTTTTCTTTTTCAAAATATCTGGCATTTGGTAAGAAATAGCAATTGTCTCTGTAACTGGTTTTTTTGAGAGCACAGATTCAACATCCTTATTAGGAATGTGAAACATTAACTGCTTTGGAGGGTGGCTTAACATCCACCAGTAGAAGTTTAAAGATTAGTCAAGTGAATGGTGCATTTCCTCCCACTCAAAACCCACAGGAGTGTGTCTGTGTTATTAGCCTTGACATATTTTCTAATCCATTATCTTGTGAATTAGTGGAGCAGAGTATACTCTCTGGAACAGGCAGGCTTGCTGCACGCAACAGTGGACTCATGGGGATCCCTTGGCTGGCCAGGAAGAACTGCTATATCATCTAATCCAATCTCCTGTATAATTCTGCAGTTATCTTTGAATTAAGCCAAATAATTTTGGACTGTACTAACACACATCCTTCAGAAAAAACCTTTAGCTTTGATTTGGATATGTTGGCATACAGTCCATCATTGGTCTTTGGTCTAGGTTAAATCTGCCTAGCTCAAAGTCAGAATATACTCAAATTTAGACAAAGTTTGTACAGGGATATACTCCAATGCAATTAAACAAGAAGCAATTTCCTAACCTTTCAATAGAAGAAATATTATGATGCTACCTCTTGATTTTCTATGTGTGTACTAAACAGAGATACTAAGAGTTTGAAACCAGCAGTAACAAAGACTATTCTTTATCTGATCTTCTCTGAGTAGTCTGAGGAAGTAGTACTTAAAAGTAATTAATTGCAACTTTCTTGAGGAATGAGGCAGGAGACATGATCTATGAGCTTATAAATCAGAAACAAGGCCAAGAATTGGGCTAACTGGGAAGAGTTAATGTTGTTTAACTTTGCAGGACCAGAGGCAAGCAAGCCTTCAACAGCCCTAACACCATTTTTTCTCTAATGGTCTTGGCCATACACCCAGGCTTACCTGCAAAACACAGGTCTCTAGCCATAAAGTGAGGGAAATAGGAAAAAATGGAACCTGCTCAATACCTAAAATTTAATGTAAATGTGTCTACTGGAAGCATGAAAAATTAAGTTAGTAATCTACCATCATAACTGATGCATGGTTCTCAACCAGCAGATAAGAAAAGTCTGCTTTCACAGAAGGAATACCACAAGAAAGGTTAAGATCTTAATGGAATGAAAGCCTGAAAGAGTGCAAGAACAGCTAAGAAAAGATAATTTAAAACTTGAAAATATCCCTAGAAAAAGCTTTCTTCTTTCCGAATTGATTCAGAATTAAGAACAAATGAAGAATTGGCTGAGAAAATAGGCTTGTGCTAGAAAGTGAAAAATAGCAAAGAAAAATCAAGCACTCCTGTTGATTCTGAAAAAGGTTTATCAAGAACATATAAATAATGCTAAATGGGATTGATACAAGTCTAATGCTACTGGCCCAGAATGAACAGAGAGAAGGTCGTTTGACTCCAGCCAGAGCAGATGAGACAGTTAGAAACCGTTGCCTTTTTTCATTACAGCACTGAAACACGTTCACGGTAGAAGTTCCAAACCAAGAACAGTTGCAAAAAGTCATTCAGAACCACAAACTGCATGAGCTACCAAGAAGGGTGAGCACCATGGAGAAAAAGGCAGAAACTTTGCTGGTAACAGCACTAACCGGTGCATCCCAAGGCATAGGGACAGGTGAAGAGCCCGCTGAGAACTTTTGGGTCAGGATTAGCAGACAGACCAACATGGGCAATGTTGTGGGTGTCTGCTACAGACACTGTGATACATTAATGTCATGGATGAGGGGACAGAGTGTACCCTCAGGATGTCTGCACATGATACAAAACTGGGAGGAGTGGCTGAGATGGTTCTGCTGCTATTCAGAGTGACCAGGACATGCTGGAGGACTGGATGGAGAGGAAGCTTAGGAAGTTTAGTAAAGGAAAACACAGGATCCTGCACCTGGGGAAGAATGCACCAATACAGGCTGGGACTGGCTGGCTGGAAAGCAGCTTTGCGGAGACAGACATGGCGGTCCTTGTAGGCAAGTTCACTGTGAGCCAGCAATGTGCCTTTGAGGCAAGGAAGTCCAACAACCTCCTTGGCTGCATCAGGAAAGGCAGTGCCAGCAGAGATCCTTCCCCTCTGCTCAGCCCTGGTGAGAGCATGACTGGAGTGCTGGGTGCACGTCAGGGCTCCCCAGTACAAGAGGGACTTGGACATTCTGGAGTGAGTCCAGCAAAAGGCCATGGAGGTGACTAAGGGAATGGAGCATCTGAAACAGAAGGAGAGGCTGAGAGGGTTGGGTCTGTTCACCCTGCTGAAGAGATGTGTCAGGGAGGATCTTACCACTGGGTATCAATAGCTGAAGGGAAGATGTGAAGAAGATGGAGCCAGACTCTTCTCGGTGGTGCCCGGCGATAAAAGAAGCACAGGTGGTAACAAATACTCTCCCAGTGGGAAGATGGTTTCAATACAAAGAATGGAAAGACTTGGCCACCTGCCAGTCCTGTTATTGAGCTGAAGACTTAGTAACAGTAGCTCCAAACTGTTTTTCTCACCCAAGGGATCTCAGAACTACTGTAGAGTTCCTGTAAGAGGCACAGGAAATGACAGTACGACTCCACTCCTTGCTGCATAAACTGAGCAGCTGTACTGAGAAAAATCTTGACTGTAAAACCATTATGTGACCTTAGCCAGTGTGGCTTTCCCTGTCTGAGGAGCCTAGACCCATCAAATAAAACACCTACACGAGCACTGACTCCAGTGCTTGTGAATAAACCAGTTCTTAGCACAAACTTTAAGCCTGGCTTACTTCAGTAAGGATGCTTTGGTCATGTTTTCTTCAGGTGTGTCCCTCCTCCTTCCCATGCCTGCCTCATCCCACAGAGACTAACCCATGCAAGTGATCCAAATGAACTCTGTAGCATGGATAGCTGTTTCCAAATTCAAGCCCTGGTGTTTTGCAGGTACAAAGAGTACATCATTAACCCATCTTGGTATTAATTTTCTTCTGGGCTTTAAACAGAGGTATACCATTCTCTGTAGCTGCCAATGTAGAAGATTCACCATTTAGCACTATAAAATCCAATCAAATCATTAAGCAGTGACAAAACGCAGCCTGTAGGGAGATTTTTCAAAGCCACAAAATAACAAATTTGGGATTATCTTTCAAAGCAGACAGATAGCAAAATACCTTTCAAAAACTAGTCCCCAAATAATCAGCTGCTACAGCAAAAAGGATTAGTGAATATTCAACATGCCACAGTAATTCTTCACTATAAAAGTTGTTTGTGTTGTATTTGGAAGCTTCAATATACATGCTTTCAAATAGGCAGCCCTCTTTAGGAGTCTCACACACTGAATGACAGTACAATAAAGAGAAACAGTAAGGGAAGTTTTTATATTGATATCAATTATCAGTTAAAAAATCCTGTGAGGATGAGTATTTGCATCTAAGCTTTCTAAATGTTCCCCTGCTGTAATTAATGTGATGTGTTCATATTTCAGAAATAATCTGAGACTGACAGATTAATGAAATCAATTGAATTTTTTATATTAACTGTGAAGTCTTTTGGATTTGCCCTGTTATCATCTAGCTTCTCAACTTCAGTATGCTCTGTAAAAAGAAAAACTTGAAAGATAAGTAGAAAAAACAACCAGCTATCAAAAAATGCTTGGGAAATCCAAGCAAATGGTGACTTTAAAAACAATTATTGATCAAGTTATTTGCTCAATATTTTTTTCTTTAAAATACGAAAGCATAAGTTGAAGACATCTTCATCTCTTTAATGTAAATTGTTTGCTTGTCTTTGCTACCTGTTGGAATCAACAATTTTCATAATAGATTATGTGTAAGCATCATCCTAAAGTAAAAGGAAAGCACATATTTTCTACACATCTGTTCCTAAAAACTACTGAATATTCATGATATACTGTCAAACACAGTTTAATATCATGTTGCTGTTGAAAGCTTGGATGTATTTGCCTTACAGCATTTATGGGGGAAGAACAGAATTGTTCATTTTTCATATCTTTTGACTAAGCCACAGATTCCAAGTGAAAGCACGCAAGATAATCCTGTATGTAAATTGTTTATCAGGGCTAGTCTTAAGCTTTGTTATATCAATAACTCAAACCATAAGGCTTAACTGACCTTTAATCACACTGGCTTCCACTAATGTAGCTTTCCCAGTCATGTCCTTCTTGTTCTCACGATGCACCAAATAATTTTGACAACTAACTTGTAATTCCAAAACATCAGCTTCTTGATTTGAGCTCAGTTTCTTGGTGCCGTCCACACAGAAATTCTGAAATTACATAGAAAAGCACATTGACTTCATATGTACATTGTTACTTCAAACTGGATGCTTTCAGAGATGTGATATGTAAAAGCAATATTCTTCAGGTTACTTATGTGTATTTTAACCACAAATCATCTGTTTGTAAGTCATCAATCATGTTTACTGTAATGCTTTTCTTTGAGGCATCTACATGACAAAATAACATGACCAGAAGGCACTCTAGGTGAAGAAATTACCTTTAAAACATATCTCCATCCTCATTCCTTTGTTTGGGTCTATATAATCATGTAAGCACAAGGAGGGAGATTTATGTATTCCTTTGATTTGATACAGATTTCTTTCTGATTAACTATTTTTATTGTATTGATTGTTCATTTAATGAGTTCTGTTATATATCACATGACAAATTCATATAAAATCTGACATTTCAATTACATGTATCCAGTAACATTCATAGCATAGTGAGTATAGTTAGATGATAGGAAGGGGCAATCATGCAGTAATTTATTATAATTTTATTACAATGCAGAAAGCAAGTTATGTGGCCGCAATATTTGCACCCCTTCAATTTCATGCTTTATACATACATTTTCATAATTCTGTTGTTTTTTTTTTTTTTAACTGTGAGCTATTTATGTCATAAATACTTTCAGTCAAACACATACTTTTCACCTGTGTAAATAAGAGTTAATTGTCAAAAAGTGTATCTTCAGTGAAGCTATACAGTAGCTGCAGTACAGTCCAATTGCAATCACTATACCAGAAAGTATATATTTTGAAAAAGAATCAGTATAGATTTTCCATTGAAAATCAAATGTAGACTTCGCACAGCAATGAGAAAGCCCATCCTATTCAGAGAGAGAGGCTTGGTAAAACTGACAGTAGCTACACAGTAACAGTGTCTAATCTTTTCAGAATCAACCCACAATTTACAAAAGCGCAACATAATCCCATATTTTATGACAATCTGGCCCTTTTGAAAAAAGGATATTAGCTAGCAACAAGAAAGTCACTGGTAATTGAAACAGAAAATTTGAGAGAGTATTAAGATGAGGATGAAGTCTGTAAAACATATGGACAATTTTCTTTCCACAGTGGGTGGGTCATGACATGACATAAGTAGAAAACACTCATTTTTCAGTTAGAGGAATCTATGGTAGTTTTCTCCATTTTCTAAAATAAACATGGCATGTTTGATCTGCAGACGTTGACTGAGTTACAGTATTCAATGCAAGTTTGTGCAGTAGAGGCTGTACAGTGCTGCCTAGTTCTCTTCTTGGTTGCAAAAAAGCCCCTGGGGTCAAGCAAAGCTTTAAGCAGCAATGTAATTAATAAAATTCTCAGGGATTTGTACAAAAAGAAATACAGCTGAGAAATATTTTGCGAAGAGGACAGAAATGTCAGAAGTTCTTCGCATCAGAGAATAATGCAGTGGAAAAGACACTGTTCAAATGAGGATGATGCTCGGCTGGTGTATTGTGGAATAGCTTCACTGAGGTTACAGGACCTCTGTCCTTCTTTTGTCAACACCGCGTGGCCTTTCTTTGATCGCCAGATCTTTTCTCAGTCATCACCACCTAAACGTGCCTATATGCATCGCCTGTTTGTTGCCAGTCTGGGCTGGCACTATGAACACAGACTTTTCCAGTAGTTATTGAACATTGTCCATCTTCTGCTCACTTAAATAACAATTTTTCAAAACTGTCATTAAACTTGTCCTATCCTCATTATCAGTGATACCTGTTTATCACAAATGCAAGGTCTTGGGAAGCGCAGGGAAATATTACTTGGGTTCACTCATTATCCAGAAACAACTTATAAGAAAAAGCACAAAGCCCTGAAGGTAAGGGAACCTAAGTTTGCACAGTCCCTCTCAGGAAATAGGAGGTGTTAAATCAAACAGAGTACAAAAAGTGTGAGAGCTAAGGTGAGAACTAAAGGGCTGGGGTTGCATCATTTTAGTAAGAACAGAAGTTTCAGCATTCTGCAGAAGTTGTAAGGAAGTGCTGAGTTTATTGAAGATGAATGAATTGAAAATACTGCAGTAGCAAACTGAGTTTCAGAGTGAATGATTTAAATTAATTTCCCTTGATTACCTGAGGAGCTTAGCGCACTGCATTTGTGTGCGTGTGTGTGAGCTCTCTTCTGCAGGCAAGGCTTCCCTCCACTTGTCTGCTCTAGAAGCAAAGAAATCTGAGAGCAGTTCTTACTCTGACAAACGGCACCGCACAAATAGTAACGCTTTGCCTTTCTACAGCCCCAGTGACACGAAACCTGTTCAAAAAATGTCAATTTCCCTGGCAATTTATGCATATGCTAGCATCCCTTTCTCACACCTCCAAGGGTGTTCTCCTCTGACTCCAAAAATTCAGGCTCTTAACAGTCTCCCTGTGAATATTTCTTTCATTACTGTGTCTCATTGCTTTTTGAACTCGTTTACATTTCTGTTAGAAACATCATGTGGCAAGGAATTCTGGAGTTTAGTTCTGCATTGTGTAAAGTTTCCTTTGAGTCTGGTTTATTTCTGCCCTACCTCATAATTTCGTGATGCTGCTGTAATCCCTCTCTATCCATTTTCTCCCTGTATTCAGGCTTCTACTCGCTTTCCTGGATCACCTCTTCTTCAGGCTGAAGAATTTCTAGTCTATTTAAATCTATTTAATCTTTACTCTTACAGGAGCCAAATTGTAATCCATGATGCATGACTTCCTAAAATTCCTGCTTCTTTGCAAGATACAGTCTAAAACTACTGAAGGCAGCCCGTATACCACACATATTCAGACAGCAGTATTTGGTCACAACTACCCAGTAAGCCAAAAGAATATCTTCGGAGCTTTTACAACATTAAAAAACAAATAAAAAAAACCCACAAAAAACCCCCCAAAACAACCCCAAACCAACCAACCAAAAAACCAAAACCAAACCACAGCTTTGGGGGCCCCAGTAAAAACAGTGTAACCTCTGAGAACGGGAAGCTCTTAAAACAAGCAAGGTGAAAAAAGGCTGTTAAACCTGTTTATAGAAAAAGAAAATAATCCATGTGTTCATAATACACATAATTGTTTTGGTTGCTTTTCTTCTTTTTTTTTTTAAGGAAAACCTCAACAGCATCTAGAACATTCAGCATAAAAAAGAAATACATTTGTTTAAAGTATAAAAAAATGTGGGAGTAAATATGAAACCAACAGCTGTCACAGACTGTGAAAATGCTGTGAGAGATGTAGTGGCATAAACCAATCTGATAAAACTATGCTTTTCCAGACAGAAAGTCAAGCTGTTATATGATTACAAATGACTCTAGTGAAGAGGAGTACTCATCTGTTGGAGCAATCAGTGCTGGACATGGCACTACACCTTTGGAGTACATTTATTATGAGTCGCCCATGCTAGTAGATACTGATCATAAACCTTTTACTGCAGTCTTTAAAGACAGCTTGGAGTGGAGTGGCACTCTTTGCTGCCTTCAGAAACTCAAGCCAAAGCCCTAGGTATATATCTTTGCTTTGGCATATACCACACTAGTATATTTATCTGTAAAATGCCTAATTGCTGCATGCACCTTTCCACCAGAGAAAAAGTCCTATACGTAGAATGAAAGTGTGATAAATGCTTTTGCAATCCAAACATGTTTCACTGTTTCCAGACAAAAAAGGGTAATTTAGCCCCACAAGTTACAAATGAACATTCTGTAAGAGGTCATCCTTACACAACAGCACTGTGTTCATGGGGAAGCCCTAACCAGGCTGAACGAAATTTTAGCTTCCACAGCATATTAAGGAAATGATGGGAGAGGGGTAGAGAGAGACATATCAGTCCAAATGATGCAGAGTATTCATAGCTGTTGATTTATAGAGAAGGCTTCGTGAGTTTCAGAGCAACCTACAGAATGATCACATACCTATCTCATTTTGCTCCAACCTTCATTATGCCTGCACAACTTTCTGCAAGGTCAGTTTGAACTGCAGTGAACCAGAGAAGTATCAGAGGTTTTGATTCTTATATCGTATCAATATACAACCAGGGTAAGTGCTATCACAATGAGAGCCTTAGACTATCCTGAAACACAGATCTGAACTATCCTGTGGTTTGGGAGAGCATAAACTGAAGTAATGACATTCTGGAATAACTACATAGGTCTGGATTTACACCAATGTTAGTCAAAATAAAATTTCTCCCACTGTATGCCTAGGGAATGGCTACTTCCACCTGGCAGATGGGAAACACAAATTCAAATAATGGGAATACACACATGGAAACTGCTGACACCTCTCAGGAAATTTACATTATTATGGCAGAGAGTTAGGACTGATTTATTCCACTTGAAAGGAAACAATTACCTTTAGATTATTACTCGTTTGTATCCCAAGGTAGCCTTCTTGCATGATCTATTGGCAAGCCAACTTATCCTGAACATCAAGGTAATTTTTGCAAGGGCACAGTGTACCCCTAGGTAAGGGTACTGACAAGGGGCTATGATTTTGTAGTGAAGAATTTTAAGTCTTCCTCATTGCACTGATTCCAGTACATGATATCAAACCTTCATTTTCCACAGTCCATTGGAGTGTGGAAAAGGAAAAAGCTAGTTAGAAGATGCTTCAGAAAGGCCATGGGCAATAAAAACGATCTTCATTTAGCCTCATTAACATACAGGACAGGAGCACTTTGGAGAATTATTATTTGCCTGCAGAACTCACAGGGTACTATAAACTACAGAAGAACTTTTTTTGCCAAAGAAGGGGTCAAGGTTGTATCATTTCAAAGACAGGAACAAAATTACATTAGTTTATGAGTTCTCTGACTAAAAGGGACATGAAACATTTATCAAATTTTTGATCAGTTTTTTTGATCAGGGTTCAAGCTCTTGACAAGGATCTCCCTCACAAGGTACTTTCTGTACCTGCTTACAATATCACAATTAATTTGACTTCTGTTGTTAGTAGTCTGGGTTTTCCCAAGGATTAGAAAGGTGGAGACTATGTAGGCAGATTGTAGACAGATGCCACTGTAGGCTCATTCTTAGGGTTCAAACAAGATATTTAAAAAGTAGTATTTTCCTAATAGTAGGGACAGAATTAGTTAATCCTTGTTTAAAACTTGAGTAAAAATATTTGGACTTAAAAACCATAACAGAGCAAAAAGTCATGGTCTAGCTATATCCATTTCTACAAAAATAAAAGCAAATAAAGTACCAAACCAAATGGTCTTGGAGAAATCAATGGCAGGTGGACCATTCTGCATTTTGCCCAACATTCAGTTTATCTGTGCGTTTGAACAAATATTCCCATGACACACCAACTAAAACAGAATGAAAGGGCAAAGAAACGACATGCCTGCTAGTGCAGTGCAAACTGTTATGGTTTAGGGGGTGTTGGTTGGGGTGGTTTCAGCCAATGGGTTGGGTGCCAGCAGGGGGAAGGAAGGAAAGCCAGGCACTGCCAGATGGCTGTATCACTGAGTCCCCTGCCTCATTCCCACCACACTGCTAAGCCTTCCCAGGGAAAACCTGGTTGTGAGGGCTTACATTTCAACTGTACAACAATAGGTAAAAAACTCAGCATGCAAACTCTCATCTGACAAAGATTTCACTATCTGGTCCACCCCATTTTGCGCAACTGGAAACCACAAGCATAACAACTTTTGCAGTTGTGTCTGGGACTAGGCAGTAAGAAAATACTCTTGATCAGGTTTGATGATTACTTTGGGCAATGATATGTGGTGTAATGTTAAAATCTGTTAATTAAACTGTCTGAGGTCTGATAATTTGGGGGGAATAGCAAACATAGGACAAAAAAGGGGATCCAGCCAACAGGATGATCTTTAGAGAAGGGCTGTTGTATGAGCATGGTACATGCCTTTCAAGGAATTCATTAAGGCTCTAAGAAGGTAATTAAATACTGCCACTCTTCAATGACAGTTCAAGTAAATATTCTGCAGCTGACTGAGACAAAATAAGTTGCATTGTCATCAATAACAAACATGCAAGAGTCTACTTCTATTACATTCTAATAAAATTCTTTGCTAGCTCCAGAAATTCAGAGCTCCAAGCTTTTTGTACTTAATCCAATGACTTTCATGTACTCATTCACTGCCCACAGTAGTCATTTAATCATCTACTGTTGAATGAGATTTCTTTTTTTTCCAAAATGTGTCCCAGAATAGTACAGACTACATCTCAAGGGACTTAAAATGAAGTTTTGCTACCAAAGAGTCCTTTATACCAATTGGAAACTAGAGCTGTCAGCCTCTTTTCCCAGATATTTTTCTCCTGCTCTGGATGTATACAAGCAAAAGAGAACAGAAAATTATGTTGGGCGCCCTTGAGTTGCCTGGGACAAAATGATGCTGTATTAGCCAGCACAAAATCATCAGGCTTACACCTTCAGCTATTAGTGTTACAAATCAAAAAGAGTATTTAAAATCATTTTTAGCAACAGTTCAAATGCAGATTACAGAAGTGCATAATGCCCTCCCACCTCCATCTATTCTCTCTCTTCTCCCGGCTAAGTGCATGAAGGGTGGAGTGCTTGTTGCCCAGAGCCTTAGAGCACAGAACAGTTTTTTCATCTTTACTATAATGTATATGATGTTAGCATCACATTTATTTTTGCAGATATGTCTTTTTCTTATGGCCTGGGTTTTTTTTTGTTGGTGTGGGTTTTTTTGTTTTTTTGTTTTTTTCTCTGAGTACTTAAACAGCATTTTCTTTATTCAACACACTCTGCTGTGAAAGGCAAATATCGTTTTCTGCATTTTACATGCTGGCAAATTGAAATGTGCTCTTTTCCACATAGCTTCAAAAAGTGGCTAGGGAATGGTGAGGTGCCCGCAGCCATCATCCTTCCATACACCCTGTCCCTTCATCCAGCCTTCACTGCCAGTGTCACTGCGTGCTCGCCCTGCCCAGCCACTGCAGACATGCTCGTGAGTGTCCAGCTACAGAAATCAGGCCTGGACTGTCTCAGATCGGGCAACAAAACACAGTCAGTAGCCACCTGTGAAAATCCTGGTTTCCATGGCACTCACGGCATGAGAAGGCAACTGTGAGCTGAAGCGAGACGAGGACCCTGTTGCTCAATGCCTTAACCCCCAGGCAGGCTTTGCTCTTCTCCTGGGCTACTCACCCACTAAGCACTTGGGAGAAGTGCTTTCTTGGGAGAAGAAAAAGTGTTCTAAAGATGTAAATTATTAAGATCTGCTTCTGCATTACGAATACATCTCACCTTGGCAAATGGAAGTGCTTGTTTGTTCAAAGACTATGAAATGTTGTATTTTGTGAAATCACCACTTAAGCGAATTCTTCTCATTTATCTTAATGGGACATTAACTGGAAATTTAATTACAAGGGAGAGCTAATTATCTGCAGGTTTGCCAAACTGCAGATGGAATCTACTCAACAGAATGAAATCTGAATGCTGAAGCTGAGGTGAACGTAAGTGCAGTTTATTGAGGGGAAAATTTGAACTGAAACCAAATAAAAAGAAGAACGAAATTTCCTGGAACTGCTGACACGGAATCTCAAACTAAGGCACCCCTTGCTGCACCATTCCCTTCACTATCTCTATCTCATTCCTCACATCTTCTCTGCCACTAAAAAATGAAATAACAGCCCCACAGGTTCAGGACAAAATACATCTCACTCCGTACCTTTTCTTCATTCTTGCCATAAGCAGACACGAAGGAAGAGTAAGACCAGAGCAAGGCGATCTGCTACCTTCAAATACACTGTCAGCCTCTTACTATTTTCAGCTCAGAGGATTTCCTGAGTTTGACGTGGTTTGTCTATTACTAACCCTCAAAGGGTCTCTCTTCCATGTATTTGTCCAGTCTCCCTTTGAACTCCACTTCCAGCCTTGTTCTGGCTCCCCTTGGTCTGAATGTATCTTGCCCCATTTCCTCTAACTGTGGCCCTGCAGAGAGTGGGGAGAGGTAGGGCGGGGCATGCAAGAGTTTTTTAAAATAAATTGTTTTCAAGTTCTTACTGCTGTGCTGCCCTTCCTAGCATGAGCCTGCAAGTCCAGCTGCAGAGCTCACACTGCGCTTCCCTTTACTGCCTGACAGAAAACGCTGTGCCTGGCAGGCAGCCGCCTCGAGAAAGCAGCAGGACAGCGCATTGGTAGGAATTAAATACTTCAGACCAGATTCGGATCTCAGGAATTGGGTGTAAATGTGGAGTCACTCCCTGCAGTTCAGAAGCATTATCCCAGATTTACTCAGTCATGGCTGAATTCAGCATCAGGCTTCTTGTTTTTCAAAATCATCTGGTTCCCAGGCCACAGTGGGAAATGTAACAACAGGACTGAAAGGAAAAATGGGTTATTTTATTAGTAAAATGCATTCCTGTTCTAACAGGTATTTCTGCATCATTGAGATCCCTTCCAGAATTCTGCCTTCTCACACACATATACAGACAGAAATGTACACAGAGGTATGAGTACATAAATATTTCAGCTTGCCCACTAGACACTAGTCAATATTGGCAGAAAGAAACTATCCTGCCCCCATTTTTTACTTCTTTGTTCTTTGTTTTCGAACATAATTTCAAAGCTCTGACACTGAATTCACTTGCAGCTGTGTTAAACTGCACACAGGTGGTTAGCAAACCTGGCCAGTCACAGGAGGTTTTGGTTTGTTGTTAATACTGCAAAATGTCTCAGGGAGGAGCTGGATTCTTCACCAGAAGGAATGCTCATATCCTGGAACTTCTGGCAAGCTGGGAAGTGCTTACCCCACAGAAAAGATTCACTTCTAATTACACGTACTTATCAAAACTATTAAAAGGGGACTTTCTTAAAAAGGCCTGTAGTGACAGGACAAGGGGTAATGGGTTTAAATTGAAAGTGGGGAGGTTTAGATTAGATATCAGGAAGAAGTTCTTCACAGAGAGGGTGGTGAGGCACTGGAACAGGTTGCCCAGAGAAGCTGTGGATGCCCCATCCCTGGAAGTGTCCAAGGCCAGGCTGGATGAGGCTTTGAGCAACCTGGTCTAGTGGAAGGTGTCCCTGCCCATGGCAGGGGGGCTGGAACTAGATGGGCTTTAAGGTCGCTTCTAACCCCAACCATTCTGTGATTATATGATTTTTTGGTCTGGTTCTGTCTGTTGGCATTTTATATTTTGAGTTTCCTCAGTTCAGGCAGGGACAGAAAAGTAAGGGGAGGGAAGGCTTACAAGGGCACGTGCTTGCTTGTACCAAAATCAAACCATGTAATACAATGTGCCTACTTTTGCCTCCTGCCCCTCTCCCAGAATCACTCCCATTTCTGAGCACTGGAGCTGGCTGGAGCTACGGGAGGTCTGAGAGCTCTCCCCAGGTTATGTCTATGGCAAACACAGGCGCTGGTCACCAGCCCAGGAGTAGATTCAAACCCCAGGCTGCCTCAATACCAAGCTGTGAGGATGAGCATTAAATGTCCTCTTCTGCTTATGGCTGTTTTCCAGTGCTTTTGTTACACCACTCCATTTCTAGGTTTTCTCCAGAGAGCTGGGATTGTAGGATAGACTTGGCACTTGAGCTGTCTACAGAGCTATGCCTCTGTGGCATTTATAAGGCATTTTAAACCCATTCAAAAAGGGACAGGTAAGAAAAGAGGATCTGTATAAATCCCAACCTGTTATTTCTTGGCTTGCAGAAAAACAACTTGAAAGTCACCCTAGTAAGCAGCATGGAATAGAGTGATTGCATTACCTCACTGGTACACTGTGTTGAAGAGCAGAAAAAGGTTCATATTCAGTCAACTTACATTGTATTATGGAAATCAAGGCCTGTAACACACATTCATATTAATACATAATGGGTTAGTTCACAGGACACAGATGGATGTGCCACACCACAGACTTATTCCAACACAGTGCCACTGTGCTTTGCCTCCTACATCTTCTTCCTGGTGGTTACATGGCAATTATGTGTTTTCCCTAGCAGTGACTGTGATGGTATCTTTGATACACATTTCTGTTGCTCCTAAAGGAACAGTTCTGGAGACAGTAGTTACTAATTTTCAATGTATTCTGTTTATGTAGAATACTATTAAAAAGATGAACATAAAAATGTAGCCAGCACTGGCATTGCACAACTATGTCTTAAGTTATAGCTAATGTAAAATACAGGTAAACTAGAATTCTTCCAATATTGCCTCTTAAAATTATACTGGCTTCCACACTGAAACTGGAGCTAAATCAGATGAGAAAGGATTAAGCATAATCTAAATCTAAAATTGTTTCACAACTACAAAACATGTAAAACAATGGAACAAGTGTATATGGGAGAGAAGAAAGAGCAAGTCATTGAGGAAGGAGAAGGTTTTTTGTCTTTTACACAATTCCTCCAAGTTATTTCAACTGGGAAATAAATCACATATTATTTCTGCGAATGTGAATGCTGTTGCATAAACTGAACGCACATACTATTCCATGTTTGGAACTGAACATTTCAGAAAGGGAAATGGACCTCCAAACTGTTCACCACCTCCTCCTCCTCCCTCCATCCCTTGCAAGTGCTACACGTTTGTATTGTATGATGAGTAAACAGCATGCCCAACAAGGAAACAACATGGAGCCTTGTCGGGTACACCAGACTCCCTCCCTCAGCTCATGGTGAAAAGCGACGGCTGTGTTCACTGCGAGGGACTGCCAGTGCAGGATCTCTTCAGCAGCTCAGGTGGACCAGCTAAAGAGGTGTGTTGTGTTGTCATTTCAGCCCATTACTCCAAGCTGTTTCACTATTGTTCCTGAAGAGAATCAAGGACCTATGGTTTAAACTCCTAGGGGAGCTATCAGAACTGGGATGTGGAAGCAACCATTTTTAAATATTGGGCAATGCCACCTTGGCTGACCCTCTGCAGGAGTTTGGAAGGGAATCAGTAATGGCACAGTCCACAAATCCTTTGAGGAGTTTTGAGCTGTAGCCGATCTTCAAGCTTTTTCAAGACTGCCTGGGTCAAGATAGCATGCCAAGTGGTGAGACGTGAGGGTACCCTTGACTGCTCCGTTGAAACAGGTCAGCTACTACAGACCACCAAGGAAGTTACAAGAAGTAAGTAGTTCCAGTTGAGACAAAAGGCCTGAGTGAATAAGGTGAATATAAGGTCTATATTTGATGATCCTGTTAATGTTCTTACAGAGCCCCAGGGGAATATTGAAGTTCAAGCTTACAGGACAGACCAAAAGATCTCTTTCATTCTCAGTCCCTGGGGCAATCTCTTGCTTATGTTCTCAGCACATGGCATTATCAGGATCCACCTTGTGTCCTGGTGAACTCCCATTGCACAGATGATGAAGGTGATGAAACCGTGTTCAAATCAAGCTGGTTTCAGCAAACTGGTTGCCACAGCCTGTTTTACACACAGTCTTACTCCCAGTCACCTATCTTGAGCAGACGATTTCATGTAGCCCGCCTACCAGTGACAGTGTCCTTACCACAGCTATGGTAGACTGGATACGAGCAGTCCATTAAGTAAATATTGATTCTATGTAAGTAAGATTAAGAGAATTGTGCTTCTACAGAAGCCAACACCTGTGTTTTATTTTTGTTGGATACAGAAAGGTCTGTGATAAAATCTTTTACAGTATTTAAATATTTAGGTAATTTTTAGACCTTTAAGGTAGATTTTATTCTCAGGTAGACAACACGCTTGACAAATAGGTCTCCTTTCACTGCTTGACTCTTTCTGATATGGGGCAATTTCTGCATTATGGAATGATACTTCAGCTATAACACTGGTTGGCTTGCTTGGGTTAAAAATAGGAGAATTGGGATTTCATTAATCTCACTGAAGGATTTTTCTCACATCTGTTCACTGAGTATAGTAGCTCAAAAGCAGACCGTGAAGTTTCAGCCATGTTAAGTATGCATTTGTCTTAAAAACTAACAATACCCTGATAACACCTTGGTTGTTAGTTCCACCATTCTGCAGATGACACTAATGACCACACAGCCCTGAAAGTGGATGCTGCTTCTCCCCAGTTCACATTTATTTGTATTCAGGGTATGTCCAAATTGAAATATTGTCTGTACTTTGCACATGGTCTCAATGTACTAAACCAGACCTTTAAACCACTTGTTCATTATTTTTCCAGAAGACCCTATGTGCAGAAGGCAATCAAAATGCTAAGTATCTTCATTTCCTGACCAAAATAATAAAGTAAATATTTCCCATACTACATTTACAAAACCCAAGAAGATATCATCATTGGTGTTTTTTTAAGCACTGTTGCAACTGACCAATGCATTAAATAGCTGTTAACATGAGTAGTCCTGCTGTGTCCATTGGGAATGTGGAAGAAAGACTCACCACAGCCAGCTGTAACAAGACATTTCTCTCTCCAGAGCTGTCGTCTTCTGTGTCTTTCCCCAAAAACAGATTGTGGAAAGACAGTGTTATAGAGGGACACAACACTGAGCAGATGCAAAAATGTTCCATCACCAGAGACTGTGCTGTCTCCCAGACATGCCTTCAGCCAGCTACTGTGAGCAGATCAGGACTGCTGTAGATCATGCAAAAAAAAAAAGGCGTGTGGCAGAAGCAAAGTTGTCTGAGCAGAAACAAAATGGCAAAGCTGAAATGACCTAGCCAAGTCATGGAAAGATGTGGTGGCCAGTGCTTGTTTCAGGTTGGTTGAGAAACATTTGACTGAGAGTTTAATGAAAGCAACACAAATTTCAAAAACATTTGGCTGGTTTTGGCTATTGTTGTCTTCTTGCCGCAGTGAGAAACAGATTAATGCAAGGAAAATGTCTAATCAGCTGGAGTAAATTAGTCTATTAAAATCAGTGTGCATCCTCATCTGAGTGCAGCTATGCACATGAGTAAGTGTTATAGGAGCAGAGCCTTAAGCATAGGATTCTGCCAACACATTCACACATACTTAAGTTTACTGTGGTGAACAATCCCATTCGGTAAAGGGGAAATCTCACCATGGTATTGTACAAGCTTGAGAGCTGGCAAGATCAGGACCTTGGACTCAATGTTTTCTAGAGCAAAGCTTACTTTTGGAACTAAGGAAATGGTATAATATAGTGGAATAACCAGAATCAGATACACAAATCCTGTATGCTTTAAACCGAAAAGTATTCAGGGAAGGAACTGTATTTTTCCACTGATGAGGTCAGTGTTTAACATACTGTGGGTGTTACCAAAATTCAGATAATAGAGAACATAACTTGGCATCATTTATTTGCTTTTTTTGTGTATTTATAAGAAAGCTCACAAGAATAAAAGGACAATGTACAGTTTGTTATCATTAATTCTGTGGTTTAATAGTCTTTTATTTACTTAGGTATAGAAAAATTCAAAACCAACAAATCCATCTATGTTTTATAGTTACCTGATAGCATTTGAAAGCTTATATAAATAATTAAGATCTCAGGTTATCCTCACCCTCCAGCAGTTATTTCAGCTTCTTGGATAACTAATAAGCTCAACAGCAGGCAACACTGCATGTGACAATGGCTCTTAGGAGAAAATTTCTAATCTACTTGGAGTTGGACTAAAATCTATCATTAATTTCACATGGATCATCAGAGACTATCTGTGAGGTAGCAACAGTTTGTTAAAGACAGAACCCTGTTTGCCAGCAGAAGCTGCCTTCTTTCAGCACTAATCATTCCCTAAGATACACAGTCCCAAATTCAGCATCCTTGACTAAAGTAATGGAAACAAAATGCTGTGAATTAAAAAGCTGTGTCATAAAGAACCTGAGGATACCATCAATGACTCCTTCTGAGCCAGAATTTATTGAGTCAGCAACTTCTGACTCCTCCTAGCCCCTCTGGCCACGTCTACAATCATCAAGTTAGGAAGAGGGAAACATATCTCTCTGTGACAGTAATTGGCTCCCATTTTGAGGCCCCATTTTACATCGGCACAGCAAAAAAGAGACCAATGCAAGTGAGAGCTAGACCCAGGGAGGCTTAAGAAGCCACAATCGCCGTGTAGAGCTCTTTGAAGCCAGTGAGTTTCACCATGTGCTAGTTTTAGCAAACCTTTGCAGGAGGTGGTCTATGTGGTTTTGTGACCCAAAAGTTTCATTTAAAATTTGGGGGTTGGGTGAAAGGACACATTTGGGAAGAAATTTGGTGAAATGTTTGTGTAAACCTTTGAAAGCTTCAGGAAGTTTTCACTGAACTGCTTGGTTTCTAGTACAAAGTATGATTTCACTAGAGTCTTCCAATAAAATTTTGAAGAGCTTGAATTGTGATCTATCACACATAGGTTTGAGATTTTAAAAAAGCAGAAAGATCCTGTATCTTTAATCAGTTTATGTCAATATTTTTAGTGGTCTACCAGTTTTGCAGATTAATTTAGTAAATGTTGCATAAACATTTTCTAATGTCTTAGAACTTAGTATTAGTAAGACCGCAGTTACAAAGTTTCCTTATTCCCCCCCCCCCTTCCCCCCCCCCATATAAATGGTTTGCAACATTCATATAGTGAGAGGAAGAAAGCAGAGACTATAAAATACTCTGCTGTTAAAAGCAGCATTACTGATAGAAATTTCCAGGTTTAAATAGTCCTCATCACATTTCTCTTACAAACTTAAGAATATTCTTTATAGCAATTTCATAATGTAGTGCTCTAAAACTTCTATATTAAGCCCTGGATTCAAGCAGGTATTCATTTTTTTTTGACTTTACAGGTACAATTGGTACATTGCTCCTGGCAGACTGGCAAGATAGCACACAGGAATTATCTCATTTAACTGTAGATCAATGCCATGACTGCAACTATAAAATTGTAGGCAAATTGTACAGTAAGTACAAGGTTATTATCAATCACTTTTAGCTCTGCAGTGGCACAGGAGAGAGGACGGATACCATAATAGGCTCTCTGCTGAGTACATTTCATTAATATACTCTGTTTTCTTCCAGAGTCTTGCACATCTTTTGCTCCTGATGGCTACTTTTGTCTTGTTAGTGATAGAAATAGGGAAATAAAACCAGCTTCAAGTAAATACATCAAGATCAATGATGCTTTTCTTCTAATAGACAAAAGGTTTTATTTAATTTTTTTAATTTTTTTTTTTTTTAAATGTACCACATCAGCATTTAATAAAATCAACCAGTATCTTTCTGCTTTCATTTGGTAATTATCAGATTTCAGCCCTAAGTGGAAGACAAAGCAAAACCAAAGGTCCATAGTGGATTTCCAGTGTAGGCAAGTGATACTTTACTGAAATGGTAGTGTTACAGAGGTTGGTCAAGTCCCAGTACTGTTCCTCAACAACTGGTCAGATCTTAACAGATAATGCATAGAGGCAGGAATAGAGCCCCAAGCTTTGTCACTGCTTGTGCTGGGTTCAGCCAGGAAAGAGTTAACTCTCTTTACCGTGGCTGCTAGGAAGCTGTTCCTGGATGCAGAGAGCAGCACTGATGAGTTCTGAGCTGGCGCTGGGGAATGCCTGCACTGAATTCAAGGTCTTTCTCCGCTTCTGATCCTGCAGCTGCGTTCCCAGCTCTCGCTGTCTCGCTACAGGCAGTGCAGGGGACACACAGTTCAGGCACCTGACCCAAACTGACCAAGGGAGTATTTCATTCCATAGTATATCATGGGATCCAGGGGGTCCAGGAACCATTACTCTCTCTCTTGTTCGCTCCCGTACACTTGCTAACCCTCTCTCTGACTCCTGCGTTAGCTGCTTTGCTAACTCCTGTGCTGGCTTGTTCATGAGGGAGTTGGTGGGTTTATTTAGTTTTCCCAGGCTTGCTATCGCTGATAGGGTTTGCTCGGAATCTGCTGTGATAGCTCTTGGGTTCCAGCCCTCAGGCTGTGGTTCCTGGGCTGTGATCGCTCTCGGGC